>NC_089586.1:114757146-115057146 GCF_019320115.1 Miscanthus floridulus | reverse complement strand
ACGGTTAGTCTCAAGATTAAGCACACGGTACGCATGTGAATGAGAAGCATAACCGAGAAATATACCGTCCGAAGATCTAGATTCAAACTTGTCAAGATTACCTTGCTTAAGAATGAAGCACCTGCAACCGAAGACTCGAAAATGACTCACCTTGGGTGGACGCCCAAACCGCAACTCGTAGGATGTCTTCTTTAAGAAAGCACAAAGAAAAATGCGGTTTGAAACATGGCAGGCGGTGTTGATGGCTTCGGCCCAGTAACGCCTAGGAGTCCTATGCTCATCGAGCATCGTCCTGGCCATTTCAACCAAAGTCCAATTTTTGCGCTCAACAACACCATTCTGCTGAGGGACATAGGGCGAAGAAAACTGATGTTCAAGACCCAAGGAAGCACAAAAGGTGTCAAACTAAGAGTTTTTGAACTCAGTGCCATTGTCACTATGGATAGCTCGTATGGCATTCTTTGGTAACTCAGTTTGCAACCTCAAGATCAAGTCACGAGCATGAGAAAATGCTTTGTCCTTGCCCTCCATGAAAAACACCCAAGAATAACGAGAAAAATCATCCACGATCACAAGAACGTACCACTTCCCTCCCTCTGACCGAACCCGAGCCGGACCAACAGTGTCCATATAGAGTAGCTCACCGGGTCTCGTGGTCACGACCTGAGTCACTGGAGGATGGGAAGCAGCCACCATCTTTCCGTGGCGACAGGGATGGCATACCAGATCCTTCTCAAACTTAAGTTTGGGCAATCCTCGGATCATGTCAAGAGAACTCAACCTCACTAGGAGATCGAAGCTCAAGTGATCAAGTCTCCTATGCCACTTCCACAAATCAGAAGAAGATCCAGCAACCAAACAGCGAGAAGAACCGAAAGACTGAGAGAAATCAGCTCTGAAAACTCGGCCAAAAGGAATGATCTGACAAACTAGATGTCCCTAAGAATCGAGCACACGAGAAAGTCCAGTCTTAAAGTGCACCTCAAACCCATCTTGAAGGAGTTGTGAAACAGAGAGCAAATTAAAATGCAGGCTTGAAACCAAAGCAACGTCCTTCAAGATAAAAGACTCATTGACCCGAATGGTCCCACGAGACAACACCTTACCTTTGCTATTGTCCCCAAATGTGATGTACTCCTTGTATTGCATGGGGTCAAGGCTGGAGAACCATTTGGAACTTCCGGTCATGTGGCGCGAACAGCCGAAATCAACAAGCCACGTGTTCTCCAGGCCTCCGCTCTGCATCAATAGAAATACAGGGGGTGAGCAAATGGCACAACACTGGGGTTAGTGAAATGAGGAGAATACCAGTGTTGAGTCATTTGCCCTGGAAAAGTGTTAGGAAAAACACCATACATGCCATGTCCCATTGGAGAGAAGCGATCACCACATGGGGGAAAATGTGGTCCGCTAGGAGTGTGGGACTAAAAGCCACCGTCGCGAGGTCCAGAGTCATATAGATCATGACTTGGGCCACGCCGGGCACGACCACCACGTGGTCTCACCACCTGAGGCCTAGCACCTTGAGGCATTGCACCTCTAGGCCTAACAATGTGCCTCTGAACAGGCGGGACATGTACGCCATGGGGAGGATGGTACATGTTCCAGTTGTTCAACTCGTACTCGCGCCGCTCATCTCTCTTCCTCCTAAAGCAAAACTCAGCCAAATGACCATCTCTATGGCAATAGTCATAGTGGTACCTCACCTCTCTCTTGGATGGTGATTGACTCACTCTCTTATGGATGTGGTTCACTCTCTGAGGCTTTTTGGCTTTAGGAAGGGGTGCACTAGAGATGTTGGGTAGAGTATCGAGTGAGTTCCAAAAGTGGTTCGGTTTGGGAACCCAAACTTGCTTGGATGGTGGAGCTTTTGGTGGTTCTTCAAACACACCATCTTTGATCATAGGCTTGGTAGACTCTGGTGGAGGGATCTTGATCAATTTGGGAGTGTTGATGGGTTTCTCACTTGGGTTCAAACCACTATGTTCACCAACCTTGCCATAGACATGCTCACCCTTCCCACCTATAGCAAAGCCTACTCCCGATGAGTCAGTTCCCCACCTGAACTGGCTCACCATCACTGAGGCTCACTGCACGACACCCAGCTCAAGATGGATCGAAGTTGTGTGTTTTCTTCCTCGGTTCCCATCTTGTCGTGCCTGCAGGACTCAAGCTCCAACACCAAAGCTTCACATCGAACACATGTAGTGGTGGTGCTATCTGAGTTGGCCTTCTCAAACTTAGCAAGTTTGGCAACCTTCTCTGCCAACTTAGATTGCAAGCCTGAGCAGGACTTGCATGCACCGAGCAACTCAGAACGAGACTTCAGCTCATCACATTCATCAAGCAAAATAGCATACTTGGATTGCAAGTCAGAGAGGTTAGACATGTGTATAGTGTACTCATCGCACTCCTCCTCCTCTGACACCACTACACCACTCTTGGCAAGCTCCAACTCCTTCAAAGCAACCTCTAGCTGGTCCTTAAACTCTTTTCTCTCACGGGCAGCACGCTTAAGCAACTTATCTTGACTCATCAATGTATCATTCATAGTATCAAGCTCAAGCATAAGTGAGTCAAGTGTGGGTGGTACCTCATTTTCATCGTTGTCGACGTCGACGTCCTTTTTGAGCTTTGCTCCACCGTCAACCGCCATAGTGCAAAACCCACCACGGTTTGCACCGGCAACAAAGCAGAGACCGTTGAGCTTGTCCTCGCGCTTCTTCTCGGACTCATCGTCGGTCGAGGGAGAAGAAGAGTGATCATCGTCGGAGTCATCGTCGAGGTCGCTGAGGGAGGCGAGGAAGGCGCGTTCTTGAGCTTTGGCCTTCCTATGGTACGCCTTCTTGATCGCCTCCTTGTCGAAGCCACCCTTGGCCTTGTGCTTGCCAGAGGTGTAGTCGCGCTTATCCTTGTGCTTGCCGAAGTCGTACTTGTTGGTGAAGGGCTTCTTCTTGGGGCAGTGCACGACAAAGTGGTCTGGATCTCCACATCCATAGCATCCCTCCTTCGGGCCACCACTGCGTCGGCGGTTCAAACGGTTGTTGTGAAACCGAGAGAACCGACTGATGATGAGTGCCAACTCATCATCCCCAAGAGACTCCAGCTGCTCCTCTGTGACTGACATCAAGCACGACAAAGAGAAAGAAGCTTGTGAAGGGTTAGTCAATGAACTTGAACCACTACCTGAGACCAAAGCCATGGTTGGTGCAGAAGGATTCTTGAGCTTGGCTTGGGTTTGGTAGTCGATCTCTGTGGACTTGAGCTTGCTGAAAAGCTTGTCGACGGTGAGGGTGTCATAGTTGGCCGACTCGATGATCGCCGACACCTTCACATCCCATACCTTTCGATCAAGGGCATAGAGAAGCTTGAGCGCCCTCTCATGATCACTATAAGGTAGGTTGGCCTTGTTCGCTTTCATTTTGTTGACGATAGTCTGAAAGTGGGAAAACATGGCATCGATGGACTCGCCATCAAACTGAGAGAAGTTCTCGTACTCGCGCTTGTACGTCTCGTAGAGTCTGATCTTGACCTGTGCGGTCCCCTCGTGATAGCTCTGAAGCCTCACCCAGATCTCTCGAGCTGTAGTACAATCGGAGACACGCTCGAACTCAGAAAGCGAAAGACTCGAGAAAAGCACACTGCGAGCTTTGCTATTTGCATTGTGCCGATTCTTGTGATCCTGGGTGGTACGGGCCGCAACAGGGAGCACAATGTAAGTAGCATCCTCGCAAATTTCCCAGACGAGCCAATCAATCCCCTGGAGATGCGCAGACATGCGGATCTTCCAATAAGGATAGTTGGACCCATCAAAGTGCGGTGGTTTGCCAGAACCATGCTCCATGTCGCCTTCGTGGATCACGGACCGATTAAGGTGGAATGATCCTTAACCGGCTCTGATACCAATTGAAGGACCGGAAACGGCGACCAGGGGGGGTGAATGGGAGCCTCAAATTTCTTTCGAAATCTTCGACCACTGTCCCAATATCAATCCCCAAAAACCATACATGAAAGACTTGATGACCACGACCCTAGAGAAGGGTGGATGCTCCCTCAGAACACAGCGGGTCACCATAGAACAAACGGACCACAGATCGAAGCCCAAACGAGCAAACTCCCAAAATAAAACAGCACTGCTCCTACAAATATCGGACACGTCCGGTATTATATCGGACACGTCCGGTATTTTCGGACACGTCCGGTATGATCTCGGACACGTCCGGGATTTTCAGCAGCAAGCTGACCAAAAGAGAAAAATCCAAAACCCCATCAAACGGTGTCTAAAAATCATGAAATTTTAACCATAGCTCTTTAGACACCAAAGGAAGGTCTCCACAAAATTTCAGCTCAAAACTCCAAAGTGAGAAATATCGGACACGTCCGGTATTATATCGGACACGTCCGGTATGAACGAGCAGTTTCTCGGGAAAAATCAAATCAAGCCATAACTTGATCAAATCAACTCCAAATGACTTGAAACTTTGCACAAGGGTTCACAAGCGAGTAGAAAGGCAACCTCTAAAAGATCATAGCCCAAGACAAACTCTAACTCCGTGAATCGAAGGAATTGAAGAAAACCCCAAGAAATATGTCAAGAACTAAAATTGCCCGGATCTGCGATCTCGTGAGGAATTAGTGGATTTCCTTTGGTGGAAAGCTTCTACTCATGTCACTGATCGATCCAAGGCAACAAGAACGAACCAAAACCATCCCAAATCGAAGAAACGAGAGGGGAAACAAGAAGGGATAAAAGGAGCTCGTGAAGAACACCAAAATCACATCAAGAACACAACTAAATCATGAATCCCAGAGGGCATACGGTGGTTACGGCCACCGATTCCTTCAAAACCAAGTCACAATTTGAGTTGTGGACCTCTCTCATACATGGAAGCAAACTAGAGGAAGAAACCCTAAAGGAGAAAATGAAAAATGGAGGAGGTGAGGGAGATGGGGGCTCCCTCATCCTATTTAACAGGGCTATTACACATTCCCAGTTTTGTCCCTGGATACAAATGAGTTGAACCGCTAAGCCCAAGGGCGTTGTTGTCCAACCCGGTGTAATCTTGATCCGACGGCCACCGCGCCTTCTCATCGGTAGCTTCGCCTCGACGCGAACTCCCCGATGCCGCCACGTGCCGTCCGTCCCTCCTCGGAACCTCCGCCCGGGTTTTGAGGCCCAAACCCGTAAACCGTCCATCCGATGGTTTTGAGGCCCAAACCATCAAACCGTCCGCGAGTAGCGTACTCCATACGCGTCCCCCGCCATCCAACGCGTGTCACCGCCGTCCTCGACCGGCCGGCCCGCCAAGTCCTCCTGAGCCTCGCTCGACTCACGCGTCCGCCATCTTGACCCGGTCAACACCGTCACTCCATGTCTTCTTGCACTTGTTGATGTCCCAAGTGTCGGCCACCGCGGCTAGTCACCCGGCCTTTGGGTCCCTCGGTCCAAGCCTCACGTCCGTCCTTCACCGCTCCCGGTCTGTCGGCACGGCACGTCCTCCTTGACCTTCACCTCGCCGTCGACCACCGCATCCGAGCTCCACACCTGCACAACACAAGCCAAAAGACATGTCACACACATACCTTTCGCCATGGTAGGGTTAGTCACCACTCAACCTACTTCGTGGATCACATTGACAATCACTCATCACAAAACGAACACACAAGGGTACTTGTCAACCTTGTGTTCGCATACACTAAATAACATAATGGTTCGGAAATGATGATATGATGATGACAACCTTATTATACCTGCTATGGTTAATATTGTTTGCTCCTAATAAGTGAGTGCTCTAGTACAGGTGCAAATCTAGTGGACAGGTAAAAGATGATAAACTTGATGCGAAGTTTAAATTGGTTACTATATTCATAAGCTCTTTTATGCAACTGTGGCCAGCTAGCCTACCTCATAAGCCTTGCATGACCCTTGGTGTCCTTTATTTCTGGTTTTTTACGGGTAAGTCTAGCTGAGTACCTTCTCGTACTCAGGGTTTATCTCACACCTGTTGTAGATGACCAGTTCTACTTTGGTTGCTGCAAGTATTGCCTTCTCCCAGCTAGAAATGAAGACTAGACCGTTGGGCACGGTCTCTACTAGTTCTCGTACCTGATGATGCTTTTGTGGGACATGACTCAGATCTGGCAATGTATTTGAAACTATGAAGTTATGTACTAAACTATGTTGCTTCCGCGAACTTAAACTTGGTTTGTAATATTTTTATTCGAACTCTGATGGATGTAATCCGAATTCTACTTGTGAAATGTTGTAACGAATGATGTGTTGTGTTGAATCACTACGGTCTTGGTTTGTATGTCAAGAGTTGGTTGAAATCATTCGTGATTTTCGGACTACCAGAATTATGAGAGCTTAAGTACAGGAATTTGATCGCTGCGGTGATTGTTTTTGTACTTACGTTCTTATGATTTGGTCGGTTCTGTTACAGAGACCAGCCCTCCTTAAATCTTGTTCTGCATCCGCCACTGCTTAGGGCGCCCATAGCGTGTTGTTTTTCTAGGGTGGATTGACCCATTCTTGAATCCCATTTGCTCCTAATAAATTGAGTCCACGGTTCGAAGCGGACTGACCCAAACAGGAAGAGGGTCTAAAGGGTCAGAACCCTGTTGACCCTAATCGACGTTCAAATGATTGATGTTGTTATTGTTGAGTAGTCTAGCTTCGGCCTTCTCAAGAGGGAACACGATGCATGGCCAAGGAAACCCTGATTACCTCTCTAGCTATAGCTTGTAGTTTCTTTGCTCTCACTGCAATTTTGAGCTTGGACAGTGTCTTTGTTTTTTTGCGAATTACACAGGTATAGACGCAGACACTCAACACGCACGTACACTCACCCTAATGAACATACGTACGCAAACCCTACCCCTATGAGCACATCTGAAAGACTGTGTTGGCACATCTCGAGATTGACGAAGTCACCACAGGCGCCTCACTGTCGACGAAAACGCCATCTACCATTGAAAACACAACGCCATTAAATCTTGGAATATAAATCCAGAAAAATGCGAGCACCCGTGCCAAGTAGATGACTTGAACCCGGGTGGGCAGGTTCCACCGCAAAGAACCTAACCAACTGAGCTAAGCTGCTTCCAAGGAAACCAAATTTTGTTTAGCCTATATTTATGACTTTATAGGCTAAGTTTTAGCTGAATCTTTTATGGATATTAATGGATTCTCTTCCTCAAACAGCCATGCAAATTTCTTGAGTTGTACCTCTTGCTACTGAAACAGAAACCTTCTTGGCTGGTTCGTGAGACTTATTCTCCATAATACTTATATTTTGTCATTATTATGGTACAAGTATAACACATGTGCAAACTCGGATTATCACCGTTTTAATTTTAGTTTGGCTACTAAACTTCTCGTGTAATATTTTTTTGTTGCTTTCCTTGCGACGCACGAGCGGAGAATCACCTAGTAGTCAACTATCAAATGAAACTATTCAAGCAAAACAAGGTATGGAAATCTGTCCGTTAATCAGTAACTAAGATACATGCAACTAAAGCTAAGTAACACAAATACTCCGAAACATTTGATGGAGCAAATAGGAACTTGCAACTATCATATGAATGAGTTGTTTGCAGACTATGAGACTAAGCATTCCAATAATAGCATAGGCATTCATGACGTCTCAGCTCCAGATATTTTTAATCTTTTTTTTTGCGAGCACAGATATTTTTTAATCTAAATTACTACTGGTTTTGAAACCCAGATGGGCACTACTTCATCATCACTGCTCTGCCCAGTTCACCGAAGCTTTCGTCACCGAAGCGAGTCCATCCTAAGGACGTGGTTAGTCAGCCATCTGCATACAAAGGTGTTTGTTCATATGAAAAAAAAAGGCAAAATATGGAAGGAAACATACTACTATATGATAATGAAAATGCAGAAAATGGTGTCATATTCTACATTGGAAGTAAAACATAGAGAAGTTGATAGATATTTTCGGGCTGGAGAGTAAATATTGGCCCTGTTCGGCTTACCTTAAAAGTCGGTTTGTTCGGTTTTTTTTTAATCGGAATAATATTTTTATCTCACAACAATTCAGTTTTGGCTTATTTTTTCAGCCAATTTCAGCCAAGCGAACGAGGCCATTGCCCCTAAACCTTTTATTTTTGGGCTGTAGAGTGATATAACCAATAATTGTGGCTCCCGGCCCCTCTTGGTTCTAGAGAGAGAGAGAAAAAGAAAGATCGATCTTGGCCCCCCAAACCATCGAACCTTGGATGAGCTACACATTAGCATTTATATGCTATATATTTGCCATGGATTCATCCAAATCCGAGCTCTCGGGAAACAGTTTTTGCTACACCGTAGCCTATATATTTGGGGCGCAGTCGATCAGAACCCCTCATACTTGTGTCAATCAAAAAGGGGAAAAAAACGTCGAAAAAAAAAGAATAAAAAAGCAAACACCCTGTGCACACCTAGAAACAGGACGAAGCAACGATTGAATCATCTCAACAAGGGATGCATTGCTAATAAAAAACAGTTGGGCCGAGCAAATCCAAGAAATATACGGGCACTCACCAGTCTCCGCCTTAAGCCGGCGCGCTCGTGGTCTCACGTGGGGTCCTCCGTTTCGCCGGCACCACCTCCAGGCCGCCGTGCGAGGCTCTGACGATCGCGACCGGCACGTAGGTGCCCATGAGCCGGTCCCAGGAGACGAAGAACGGCTGCGCGTAGTTGCAGCCGGCCCCGCGAAGTCGTGGTACGCTGTGCCGTTGGTGAAGAGGAGGTGAAGGGGGTTACCAGGGAGCAGCATCCCGGAGTGGTCGTCGATTGCCTTCAGCGTCGCGAAGGAGAAGAAGCATGCCGACGTCCACGGCGACATGCTCGACACGGCCAGCGCCAGAGCGCCGCCGGCCGTGTCCAGGATGAGGCTCTCGGCAGGGTGGTTGTACTGCGCCGCGTACGGCACGTGGCGGTAGAGGAAGCGGTCGCTGTGCATCAGACGGTGCCAGAAATACTGCCAGGTGTCGAACACCGCCATTGCCACGATGAACTGCCACGAGTGCACGATGATCGCCGGAGCCGTGCCGGTACTGGCGGGACCATCATCTCTCGTTACCTGCGTCAATTTCAGACAGTAGATTTGCAAATCATACGGAACGACAGTACGTGTAGCATCGATAATGGTGTACTTACAGTGAAGAATGCGAAGGCGATGGCTGCCTGCGTCAGGTGCTGGAGGAGAACAACCCGGATGATAACGCGCTTTGGCACGAGATTCTTCATCTCCTCTTCCTCCCTCGAGTGCAGACGGTACTTTTCGGCGCCAAGCACAGAGTAGAGACCGGCTGCGATCCAGTACACCCCGATAGGTGCAAGCACAGGCACCACAAACTCGGAGGAGGACGCGAGGCACCTCCGTCAACTGATGTATGTTAAGTGCTGATTTTCAATGTCCTTGGATCACATAAAGCTGATGTTAAAATTGTTGGATTTAGGCCCATGTTTGGCCTAATCTGAAAAATTCCAAAGCATGCACAACATATAGCTCCATATTGCTAATTCAAGGAGAGGTTGCCTTGCTTAAATATGGGAGTCTCCTCTCTATGCAAAATAGGTGAAAATGAGAGAGAAGGAGACTGTTGCTACACGCGCAGCTCGCGCGCATTTTTCGCGTGAAAAATCACGTGACTATGCTGAGCGTAATGGCGCTTCAATGTGATTGAAACTGCCGTTTTAAACAATAATAAGGTGTGTCAGTTTCTGATATTTGATTGCAGTATTTTCTGTCATTAAATTGGACGTCCTGGTTGAAGGGCACGCATTCCGCTCACCTTTCCACTCGCTGTGCTGAGCTTTTCGCTGCTGCGTCTCGTCGATCTTTGAGTTCGGTGTGCACCGGACTTGAAGAGAGCGGGATCTCCGAAACCACTGCCGCGAGACTCCTACACGGGGCGGCAATAAGGTTTTTGGGCAGCGTCTACACGCGACCGCTTTTGGTGATCTGCAACATCTACTTCAACACGTTCGACTACGTTCTGCGTGGGATCATTGAGTAATTTCCTTGCGCAATCCTGTTCTAGTCAGTATGTTGCCTGTTTACTTGTGTTATATGCTTGCATCATTTTTTATCTATGAGTTTTTCCTCCAAATAAAATCTGGAATATATTTTAGGCACGTATTTTCAATAAAAATTACTACATGGCTCCTAATTTTCGTAAAACGGTTCATTGTTTTTAAGCATATCCAAAAAAACTCTTTAAAGATCATTTGGTAAAACAATAATGATGTCAAATAAATAAAATAAACAGGAGCTCTATTTGAGTTGGGTTGGCTACTTAGGCAAGTTTTTTTTATATGGTTAAAGAGGTTTGGACCGAGGTGCATGAAGGTCAAACTCCCTTAGATCGTTGCCAGGCTAAGATTAGACGCCTTCGCTAATACTTAAGGGGTTGAGCCAAAAATGTCAGCGGTGCTTACAAGAAAGAGAAAAAAACAACTGCTTGATAAACTAGATGAGCTGGATAAGAAAGCTAAGTTATCACAGCTCAATGATGACAAGTTAAATCTAAAGCATACTTTAAATGAAAGACTAGCCCAACTTCTAAGGGAGGAAGAAATAAAATGGTACCAAAGGACAAAGGTGAAAAATCTATTGGAAGAAGATGCAAATACTAAATATTTCCAATTAGTGGCTAATGGGAAGCATAGGAAAACTCATATTTTCCAATTGGAACAAGAGGAGGGCATCATCATTTGTGATGCTTGTCTAAAAATGTTTATCACCAAATACTATAAGAATTTGTTCAGTTATCCTGAACCCTCTTTTGTAACAATGGACGAGACTCGCATAGATGACATCCCCCAAGTCACAGAAGTCGAAAATGAAACCCTCACACAGAGCTTCTCAGAAGCCAAGGTAAAGGATGCCATTTTTCAAATGAAACATAATTCGGCCACAGTGCCTGATGGATTCCCTCTAGAATTTTATCAGGCTTTATGGAATATCATAAAAGGGAATTTGATGGCGCTATTCGAGGAATTCCATAAAGGTGACCTTCCACTTCAATGGTTAAATTTTGGGACAATAATCTTACTACCTAAAAGTAGTGATGCTAAATAAATCCAACAATACGGACCGATCTGTTTGAAAAAAAAAAGTAGTTTCAAAATTTTCACCAAAGTGGCCACTAATATGATGGCTTTAGTAGCCCAAAAAGTTATTCGTCTTTCACAAACCGCTTTCCTCCCAGGGAGAAATAAAATGGAAGGTGTTGTAGTTCTATATGAAACTTTACACAAGTTACATAGGAAAAAGATGAGCGGGGTTATTTTTAGGATTGATTTCGAAAAGGGCTATGACAAGGTCAATTGGAAATTTCTAGGTCAGACCATTCAAATGAATGGTTTTTCCCAAAAATGGTGTAGTTGGATCCAATCTTTTGTACAAGGTGGTAATGTGGGAATTAAGGTTAATGGCCAAATGGGCCATTACTTCCAAACACGAAAAGACCTTCGGCAAGGTGATCCAATGTCCCCAATGCTATTTAATATGGTGGTAGTCATGTTGCCTATTATTATTGCCAGAGCCAAAGAGGATGGACACAGGGGTGAAGCCAGCTCAAAACTAACCCTGGTGCACTCTCTATCAAATATCAAGGAATATACACAATTATAAAGGAAATACATAGAAAAATTGAGGTAGATATTAGTAATTTTTTGTTTTTACCGTGGTGCACGTGCACCAGGGAAAGACAACGTAGCTTCGCCCCTGGATGGACAAATAAAAGATTGGGGACAGTCTATTGCTTGAGGAGCATTACCGCCTAATAATATTTCAGAAAAGGAGATGCATATCGCCAAATGATCTTCATCCGCTAAGCTTTTCTCTCTCTGAGTCCATGCATGGTGAATGATGTGTATGCGATGGGACTTGCCTCCTCCAGCATGTGCTAGGCTGCTAGCCTCCTGCACGTTGACGTTGGCGAAAGGAGAATATGATCAGTTTTCTCGCCGTGTTTGCGACCAACAACTTGGCTGGCAGCTTCAGAGAGATGCAGAGCTCCTTGAGGCCCCGTGATTGTTCATAGCATACTCCGTAGGTTCTATTTCTAACCAATGCTAAACCATCTTTAGCTAGCCAGTAGGCTGTACATATATAGGAGGCTGCAGGCAGTAGCCAATAGCTATCCACGTCAGTTACCATGCATTTGACCGCGTCTCTGGCCGTGGCGCAGCTCAGCAACGTCGTCGCTAGGGCGTTGAGTCGTTGACGCATCACGCATATGGCAAATATCATGGCTTACGTGACTGTTAATTGTGGCACGGAGCTCTCGGGATCACGCAACAACAAACCATTTCTGTCCTGGCCGGTGGCTCCGTTTCCAGTTCCAGAGATGAATAAAAGGAATATGTTAATTTGGGCACCCAGCAGCCAGCACTCGAGAGAACAAGTATTATTTCAGGCCGGCCGAGCAACTGAGCAAGTAACATGGGCGACCTCTACCAAATGACTTGGTCCTCCACTGCTGCGGGTAACGCCGACCAGGACCACGCTGGCGGGCTGTCCGTCCACACCGGACTCGGCCACCGGTGAAGGGGAACGGGCAAGGTCAGGTAGGGGGTGCATGGTTTGGGGCGGCATTCTGCGCCGGTGAAGTTGGGTCCGGAGGCTCCGAAAGTGCGGAAACCTCGGCGATCCGCACCGCGGCTACACGTTGCTGGCTTGAGAGCGGCCCACGAGCGTGAGGGACAGGAACGTGCGTAGCAATTTCATCACCATGTAGTGAGCGACTCGATGAGTACGCTACTACGTGTGTTTTTTTTTCTTTTTTCCTTTTCCTTTTTCTTTCCTTTCTTCTATTTTTTCTCTTTTCCTTTTATCATTTATTTTTGTTCTGTTCTATTATTCTTGTCATCTTTTATTATTTTTATTTTTCTTTCTTTTCATCTTTTATTCGTCTTTTTATTTTGCTTTTCTTTTCTTCTATTTCTTTTTTCCTTTCCTTTATTTTTTTCATTTTTCTTTTTCAGTGGTCTTTTATTATTCTTTTTGTTTCCTTTTCTATTTTATTTTTTATTGTAAGTTTTTCTTTCCTTTTCTTTTTTTCTTTCCTTTCATTCATTTATTTTCCTTTTATTTTTTCTAGACTTTTGTCATTCTTTTCATTTTCTTTATTCTTTTATTATTTTATTTTAATATATGAATTTCTCATGTTTCTTTTACTTTTATTTCCTTTTATTTGTCATTTTCTTTTTTTTGTTTCCTTTCCTTGCTTCTATTTAGATTTTAATTTTTCTTTCTTTTTGTTTTCTTATCTTTTTATTTTTTAACATTTAAACATTTTTAATTCCTTTTTTGATAGAATTAATAATTTTGTTTAATTCATTTTCTATTTTCATAATTTATTATTTTTATTTTCCTTTCTTTTTTTATTTATAATTTTATGTTTTGCTTTTTTATTTTATAGATACACGTGTTCATATAGTATACATGTAATATTATATGATGTATTTTTTATGTTTACGAGTAGAAATGTGATGTTCTACGATATATTTTATGATTTTCAGTAAGCATACATTGATATTTTAAGATATATTTTGTGATGTTCGGTAGCATTTTTTCTTTTTATTTGACTTAAATTAATTATTTCACTAATTTTATTATTTTATTTTACATTTCATGATATTTTGTGATGTTCACATAGTATACAGATGATGTTCTATGCTATATTTTTGGATGTTCGTGCAGTGTTAATGTGATGTTCTACAATATATTTGTGATACTCGGTAGTATGCATTGATGTTCTAGGATATATTTGTGTGATGTTCGGTAACTTTTTTTCTTGTTTTATTTGACTCTAATTAATTACTTCACTAATTTTATTATTTTATTTTATCTTTTATGTTTTTCTGATGTTGACGTAGTATACATTTAATGTTCTATTATATACTTTATGATGTTCTTGTAGTGTTAATAGGATGTTCTACGATGAATTTAGATGTTCGGTGGCATTTTTTCTTCTTTTTATTTGATTATAATTAATTACTTCACTAATTTTATTTTTAATTTATTATATTTTATGATATATGTGATGTTCACGTAATATACATATGATGTTTTATGCTATTTTTTGCAATGTCCGTGCAGTGTTAATGTGATGTTCGACGATTATCTTTAAATACATGTTCATCACGAGATAAATGTTCGTTAAATTTTTTTATCGAAATGTATCCACGTGGGGTCTTGTTTTGAAGAGTTTATTATAAGGAACACGATGGTGTAATCAGATTTTAATTAGGGTACTTAGTTTAGGATTTATGACTTTTTTTTTACTTCATAAAGCATAGGATATGAGCTGATGTCAGTAATTTTGGATCTTTTGCATGGCTGCTGTCTGGTTGGGCTGGTTGGCTGCATGGGGCATGGGCCTGAACGACAAGCCTGGCCTAAATATAAGAGAAATAGCCCAAATTCAAAAGTAGTATTATTTATAGGGACACGGGGGCGGCGGGGGTCTCGGTGCCAACCCCGTCGGCATATAGACGCTCCCCCGAAAGTGGATCTTCGCCAAAGCTTCTCAGATTCCAGTATACTTGGTTAGCTGGGCCAGGCACGGTGGGCCTGCACTAGCACGACCTTAATAAGCACGGCCCCGCTCCCATCGTGCTCGTGCCTGGCATGGCCCGGTGATAGTGTCGTGCCTGGGCCATAACTCCGACTCATGGTGTTGGCCCAGACACGGCATGATTATTGGGCTGGCATGATGTGGCCTGCTTATTTTTCATTGTTGGATGAGCACAGATGAACCACAGCCGTTGGATACCACAACCGTTGAATACCAGTATATAAGCATCTCTCCATCCCTAAACCCTAACTTCTCTCTCTCCTCTCATTTCCTTAACTCGCACCTAGTCCCCAGGGCGTCGCTCCCTATGTCCCCCATGGCATCTCCTCATGAGCTCGCACCTCCCGTCTCGAGCAGTGCTGCCCTCTCCGGTCTCACCTTCCTCCACCTCGACCACTGCCACCCCACCACCGCCTGCCTTGCTCGGCGCACCCTCTCCCTCCCTCATGCCCCGACCGATGACGGTGAAGCAACGCGCGCCCAGTGGCGGCGCATCTAAGCATGGCGCGTGGCCAGTGGTAGCGGAGCAGTGTGCGGCCAACGACAGCGGTGGCAAAGCAGCGCACAGCAGACGACGATGGTGGCGCATCTTCTTCCTCGCCACTCCACCTCCTACAAGGACGACTCAGGCCAGCACGGCCCCGGTGGGCTATCATGCCCATTGCACAACATGGCATGGTTAAGCCTCTGTAGTGCCGTGCCTGAGCCACAATTCTGGCATGTTTAATCTAGTGGCAGCATATGACATGTTTATGGGCTTGTAAACCTAGTGTTTAATCTAGAAAATAAGCTCTAAGTGTTTAACTCAACATGGTACAAGATAACTCTTATTTAGAGGTGTGAAGAAGCTTGTCCTTGGATCAAACCGAGTAAAATATCTTTGGCAAGTATTCTACATTGAACCAAATTTAGAAAAATGATCATCATCCCATTGATTGACATTGATAATCTCAACATATCTACTTTTTGAACCTTTGTGGTCATTAATGACAAAGGGGGAGAAAAATAAAGATATTAGTGATATTAGTACATGGGGAGAAAAATCAAGATATTAATGTACTAAGATGGTGAAAAGACAACAAAGGGGGAAAGAAATAAAGATATAAGTGATAGGGGTAGAACTTGACATAGGGAGAGAGATATGGCAAGAGATATGATAAAGAAAAGGGATTAATTAAAATTTTGAGCACACAAGTAGGGGGACCAAGCTCATGAACTTGTATGATGCATTTGAATGTGCATTTCATATGTTTGCTTGCATGGCACAAGTTTTAAATTTCAATATTCATGCTTTGTCGTGTATGCTAGTTATAGGTTTGAATGATGAAATGAAAATTTAGCATGCATAAGTTTATCTAGTAATTTCATTTCCATGTGTTTCCAAGTGATATTGAGCTAACCATGGGGCTAAGGATGGTATAATGGTGCACTTTGATTGATATCACACTTCAAAGGTCCATCTTTTATACTTTAGCATCATTTGGTAGACATTGTCTCCTATATTTCTGATCTAAGCATATGTGCAAGCTACTATCCAAACTCTTAGCACATATGTAGGAGGAGCAATTGCTACCATATGGAGTTCATGAAACTTGTCCATATCCTTTTGCACATGGTAAATATGCTTGGGCAAGCAACATGGATTCAATTGAATTTCAATTCATATCTTTGTGAAATGGTTGTCATCAATTATCAAAAAGGGGGAGATTGAAAGCTCTAGTTTGGTTTTGGTGAATTAATAAAACCCTAAGTGCTAACCTAGTTTATCAAGTGATCATGAGATAGGTAGCACATTCCAAGTGGTGAAGCAAATGAAGATCATGACATGATGATGGTGATGCCATAGTGATGATCAAGTGCTTGGACTTGAAAAGAAGAAAGAGAAAAACAAAAGGCTCAAGGCAAAGGTATAAATGGTAGGAGCTTTTTATTTTGGTGATCAAGACACTTAGAGAGTGTTATCATATTTAGGTTCGATAGCCGTACTATTAAGAAGGGTGAAACTTGTATCAAAATGCGGTTGTCAAAGTGCCACTAGATGCTCTAACTCATTGCATATGCATTTATGATCTAGTGGAGTGCTAACACCCTTGAAAATATTTGTGAAAATATGCTAACACATGTGCACAAGGTGACACACTTGGTGGTTGGCATATTTGAGCAAGGGTTAGAAACTACACCAGAGCCCTAAACTCAGGTGAATGTGGTCACTGTAAGTGACCAGATGCTGGTCTCTGAAGGACCGACACGTTCGGTCAGTAGTAGTGGAAGAAGCGCAGCATCGGTCGTCGATCGGATGCTGGCGCTAAAATGATCGGACGCTGGCTGGCTGCGTCCGGTCACACTGACATGGTCATGCATAGGGGAAACGCTAAGTGACCGGACGCTAGGTGAGTCCAGTCGAGCATGACTGGACGTGTTCAGTCGTGAAAAGTCGTCTCTGGATGCTTACTAGAAACGACCGAACGTTGGGGTTCAGCGTTCGGTCACTTTGAGCTACTGCGTCCAGTCATCACTTGACCATTGAGATTGGGCGATCAACATTTAAAGAGAGGGAACACATGGCACGCATCACATGACCAGACACTGAGGTCCAGCGTCCGGTCAATATGACCAGAGCATCCGGTCACCCCGTGTTGTACCTAGTGAAGGGGTACAACGGCTCTATTTCATGGGGGCTTCTATTTAAGCCCCATAGCTGGCTCAAGCTCACTCTCTTGGCCATTTTCATTGACATAGCAACCTTGTGAGCTTAGCCAAAGCCCTCCCACTCATCTCCATCATTGATTCATCATCTTTGTGAGATTGGGAGAGAATCTAAGTGCATTGCTTGAGTGTTTACATCTAGAGGCACTTGGTGTTCATGTTTCGCTGTGGGATTGACTTGTTACTCTTGGTGGTTGCCGCCACCTAGATAGCTTGGAGCAACGAGGATTATCAAGCGGAGGTTGGTAATTGTCTTCGGCTTCGATCGTGGCGATTATGAGGGGTTCTTGATCTTTCTCCGGTGGAGAGCCAAACGGTACTCTAGTGGATTGCTCGTGGCTTATGTGATCCTCATCTTGTGTTGGTTGTGGGCACCCTATCGAGGGTTTGGCATGTGATGCCAATTAGCGCATGAACCTCCAAGTGTGTGAATCGCCACAACGAGGAGCAGCTTGCTGGCAAGCAAGTGAACCTTGGTAAAAAATCATTGTGTTCATCATTTGATTCCAAGGTGATTGGTCTTTATTGTTATTCATTCTTATGATTGATTGGCTCCTTTCTCAACATGGGGGTATAACCTTCTTGCTCACTCTCTTTATATTATCGGAAACTAGTTGTTAAACTCTTTAGTGTAGCTAGTTGTGAGAGCTTGTTAGTTTGGTTAGTGTAGCTCTTTAGTTAGCCTTTGAGAGCACAATAACTTAGTGTAGTGACATAGCTATTGTGTGGATAGAAACTATATCAACTAGAATTGTGGTAGGTGGCTTGCATTTTTAGTAGGCTAGCCCAACACTTGCTTTGCCTCATAATTGTCTAACCGGTTTGCTAAGTGTTGTTGTAGAAATTTTTATTAGGCTATTCACCCCTCTCTAGCCATTAGGACTTTTCAAGTGGTATCAGAGCTAAGGTCACCGTGATTTGAGGCTTAACAACCTTTGGTGTAAAAATGGCTTAAATCAACAACTCCAAGAAGCCACCCTAATTTGATGGCACAAATTATCTGTATTGGAAATCAAAGATGACCACACATATCAAGTCAATCAATAGAAAAGTGTGGAAGGTGGTAGAAACCAAAATTGAGATTGGTAATCTGGAGAATCCCACTATGGCCGAAGAAGTGCTTCTCCAAAACAATGACATTGCTCTAAGTGCCATTCATGATGCAATTGATGAGAGAATATTTGAGCAAATCAAGAATATTGAGATGGCTCATGAGGCTTGAAAGAAGTTGGAAGAATTATTTGAGGGCACTCAAGCTGTGAAGGGTGCAAAGGCATACATTCTTAAAGAGAAGTTTGCAAGCTTCAAGATGAAGGAGGATAAGAATGTGCTAGAGATGTTCCATAGGCTTCAAGTGCTTGTCAATGATCTCAAAGCACTTGGAGAAGAGGTGAAGGATAAGGACTTCTCACATAAGTTCTTGAGATGTTTGCCTTCAAGATTTGGCACATTGGTCACTATTCTAGTAAGGAGCGGTTTGGACACCATGACACCAAACCAAGTGTTGGAAGATATAATGATCGATGATACATATAGAGATGATGATGAGAAGGAAGAAAAGAAGGAAAAGAAGGATGAGAAGAAGAAGAGTGTGGCATTCAAGGCCACATCATCCAAGGGCAAGGCAAAGCAAGAAACATCAAGTGAAGATGATGGCTCATGGGATAAAGATGATGATGAGAAGATGGCTCTCTTTGTCAAGAAATTTAGCAAGTTCATGATGAAGAAAGGGTACCATGCTAGAAGAAAGAAATCTTCATCCAAGAACAAAGAAGAGTCAAGAAGGTGCTTTAAATGTGGAAGCAAAGATCATCTTATTGCTCAATGTCCATACAATAGCGATAATGATGATGACAACAAGAAGAACAAGAAGAAGGACAAGAAATAAAAGAAAGATAAGAATGACAAGATGACATTCAAGAAGAAGAAGGGTGGTTCATATGTGGTCACTTGGGATAGTGATGCTTCCTCAAGTGATGATGATGATAGTGATGATGATAAGACCACCAAGAAGAAGGCACTTGTAAGCATTGCAATCAATGAGAAGCCTTCTCTCTTCGACACTCTATCATGCTTCATGGCTAAGGCCACTAAGGTATAAATTTGTGATGATGAAAGTGATGAAGAACATGATAACAAAAATGAAAATGAAAATGATAGTGATAGTGATAGTGATGATGATGAACCTACTAAAGATGAATTATTTGACATGCTAGAAGATGCTAAAAACACTTTGATATTAAGAGAAGGGAATGCAAGAGCTTGAATAAGGAGGTAAAAGCCCTTAAGCAAGCCCTTGATGAGCTTAAAGCAACTCATGAGAGGCTAGAGGAAGCCCATGAGAAGCTTGGGAAGGCTCACAAGAAGTTTGAAAAAACTCATTCCGCTTTGCTTAATGAGCAAAATAAAAAGAAGCATGTTGAAACTTGTAATGTAGGCTTAACTTGTGATATAATTGATAAATCATTATCTATGCCTATCATTGTTCCTCCTGCTAACCCTTCTTGTAGTACTTCTACTTCCACCTCATCTAATAGTGATGGTTTCGCTTGTGATGCCTCACTAATAGTTGAGAATGAGAACCTCAAGGAGGTCAATAAGCTCACTCACACCTTAGCTAAGGCCTATGGTGGTGAGGACCGCTTGCTTATATACTTAGGTAGCCAAAGAGCTTCTCTCTATAAAGAGAGATTGTGCTATACCCCCAAGAAAGGCAAGGCGACCTTTGCTCCTCACAAGACTAGTTTTGTGAAGAACAATGGTCGGTATTGCCCTAGTTGCAAGCAAGTTGATCATGTAGAGCATAAATGCAAGAACAAAAGCAAAAAATACTTATGTATCCTCAATTAAGATTAATTCTTTCTATGTGCTTACTAAGGGTACAAATGGTGTGAAGGCTAAGTTCATTGGTAAACCATAGATGAGCTCAAAAAAGAAAGCCATCTTGGTACCAAAGAGCTTAGTGACTAACCTTCAAGGACCTAAGCAAGTTTGGGTACCTAAAAAGAATTGATCTTCTTTTGTAGGTAAATTACAAAGCCTGAGGAAGGCATTGGGTTCTTGATAGTGGGTGCACTCAACACATGACCGGTGATGCAAGAATGTTCAACTCAATCAACACCAATGACAATGATGGTTATGATAGTATCATATTTGGTGATAATAGCAAAGGCAATGTCAAAGGGCTTGGTAAGATTGCAAATGTTATATCTTGAAGAAAGGCACTAGATTGGGCAAGTTTGACAAAAATGTGATGAAGGATTCCTACTTGGTTATTCCACTACAAGCAAAGCATATAGAGTTTGGAATTTAGATAGTGGTACTCTTGAGGAAGTTCATGATGTTGAATTTGATGAAACCAAGGGTTCACAAGTAGAGAATGAGAACTTGGAAGATGTTAGAGGCGTTCAACTTTCAAATGCCATGAAGAACATGGATGTTGGTGAATTGAGACCTAGGCAAGTAAATGACGATGAAGATGATCAAGTGCAAGTGCTCTCTAACTCAAATATACAAGATGATACAACTCAAGCAAGCTCTCATGATAATGAACAAGATCAAGTGGCTAGTATGTAACACCCCGGTGTTACTTTGTAATGTTTTGTTGAAACATTTCGTAAGCATTTGAGTTATGTGCATTTGTGTATGATAGGCTTTATAATCAATGTTTGGTATTGAAACATTTTTACGAAACAGGAAAGCAAATGTTATGTTTCGTGTCACATAACATGTTTATTATCTTAATCGAATTCTTGTTAAAACAAAATGTTATAAAACGTTGTGCGAACGGCGATAAAAATGTGAGGTTGAAGACATGGATGGCTAGCGAGTACATCCCAGGGGTCGGGTTTGGGATTCGGCGTGAAACCATTCGAATCGACGTCTTTCGCGTAATGTTTTAGAAGAGGTCGATGGAGCCACCTTTGGCAATATTTGTAGAACGATTGGCTTAAGGAGTAGAACAATGTCGCGACTGAGGGTGATGGCTTGGTGTACTCCTTTTCGCATCGAGCAATTGGCTTAGCATTTGGAGCACGGCGTACACGTTTCCTAGCTGCTTTAAATATCGTGCATGCCACCTGGCTGATCACTGGGCACGGTCACCATCCCCCCTGGCTTGCCAGCGTGCTCTGCCGCGCGGGCCGCACCTGCTGCCGCCCGGCTGAGCCCAATGCTGCGCCTGGCTGCGCTCACAACATTGTTCATGTGCACGACCCACGCGTCCTGGGCGCCTACTCGCTGCTGCCCGCCTACGACCTCTGCCCCGCTGCTGCTCGCCTCGTTAGCCGATGCGTTGCGCCCTAGCCGCCGGTCGTGCTCTGCCATCACCTTGCCCTACCCTGCTGTGGCCATGGTCGCGCTGGGTCCCGCGTCCGCATCGCCAGCGGCTACGCTCGGCACCGCTCCATTGACTCCCTTGGCCGCTTGCGCGCTAGAAGACTGCCTGCTTCACAGTCACCTCGGCATCGCGTCCGCAGTGTCGTTGCCTGGCGCTGTCCGCAGACGAGCCATACCGAGTCTCGTCGTTTGCTGCAGTGGCTGTGCAAATGGCTGTCTGGAGCACGCCCTGAGGTTCCCCATGGCCAGGCACGTCGGTACCTTGCGTTGACATTCGTAGACGAGCCATGCCGCGCCGTGAGCTCCCCTGTCTCCGCTGTCGCCGTGACTGGCGGGGCCAGCTTGCTAATTCGCCGTGGTAAATGAACCGTGCCTCAATTGGCCGTGCCCATAGCTCCATTGGGTAGCCGGTCGCCCATCCTGCCCCACATAGCTGCCTGTAGCTCAGTCCTGTGCGCCAATTTTGAAGGGCCGAGCTTTCGGGCCATTAAGACCAGGAGTGCCTGCACCGTCGGCTATCTTCGCCACCTAAGCAGCTCGGTCAAATTCCTCGTGCCACTAGCCTCCCCTTCAGTCAGTTGTCACCATGCTCACCACATCCTAGACCCTACCGCCATAGTGTAGCCCGTGGCACAGCCGTGCCATTGCCATGCTCCGCTGCACTCATCGCGCGCATGTGGCCGGCTCGGCCTGAGCCATCTCTGATCGTTTCTTTGCGTCTTCCAGTTCCATGGTGAGTCGTTGGTACTCGTCCGCTCCTTGCTTTGTCTCGGTAGTGCTGATGTTCACCAGAACAGCATCGCCGTACTTGCAGGGTGCCCACCGTCGTGGTCCGAGTTCGCTACGATGTCTCGGCGTGTGTGTCTCTGCCGTGTGATTTGCGTTCGCATGTAGGTGAGTGTCGGCTCTTTATTTTAGTAAGGAGAGGGCTGGGGTGGCCGACGTAGACGTCTAGTGCCGCACCATCGCATCGGTGCACGCCCTGGATAGTCAGGGACTTCGCCGCGGTGAAGACATAGAAATCGGAGGGTGTTGTTGTGAAAGCGCAGACTAATTCAATAGTGACTTAGAGTTCGTTGCTATTCTATTGTAGTTTGGGGGTGCCCGTGCATAATCGCCTTCACGCGCAGGCCGTCACCATCGCGGGCCGTTGGCCGGCTGGGCTGCGCCTCCGCGTGGGACGCACATTGGCCTTCCATCGCGTGTGGGCGGGGTAACGCGTTGGACCAGGCCACGCGTTGTGGGCCGGCAAAGGAGGTTTCGGTTTTCATTATTTCCTGGAAATTGAAATGATTATTTATTTCTTGTTATGAATCCAACTTCAGTAAATCGTAGTAAATTGCATGGCTATCCTAAAATAGCGAAACTAAGTTTGTTAGGTTCGCAAAAATGTCATTTACCTGTCAGTACAGTTAGTTCACCATTAGCTATTAGGATGGTAGGCTCATAATATTGAAGTAGAAAGCTTAGCGGTATATCAATCTTTAATTGCAGGATTTGTTGTGGTAAACCGACAATAGCTTTAGCTTTGAAATCGTTACAGTAGGTTCTTTAGGTATTTATATACTTGCTGTAAAAGTGGTAACCATAGAGCGAGTCGTTTAATGGCATAGTTATTATCCTTGCTTTCGAGTATGTATCATAAACTGGCATTAGGAGTAGGAAAATCCGTAGTCACCATAAGAATGTTGGACACGTTCGTACTTGTTAGTAGTGCTGGTACGTAGCTTAGACTTGAGTGGGTAAATCTCACTTAGTAATTTAATAAGGGTACTTTTGCATTGAGAATTGTTGTTGCCATAGTGTTAATCATTGCATCGTCATTTCATGTAGATCACGAACAGGTAGACTTCGTACCCGTCGGTGATCCGGAGTACGATGAGGTGATTGAGGAGTACGAGGAGGAGCTCTTTGCATAGGAGGGAGCCCAGGAGCCTATTGGTACTGACCTTGCTGACCCAGCACCTACCCAAGGCAAGCCCCGGTGCATAACCCCTATTTTTAAATGATCACTGAATATATTTATATGATATGCATTTATGTTACAGGCATTTTATGGAAACTACATGCATAAATATATCCACCATGAGTCCTACTAGTACAGGTCGAGTAGCGGCTATGCTCAGGATGTCGGTAGCGTGAGTAACCTATCATTACTCGCAAATAGGTGATTAAACTATGATATCATGATGAAATAATGGAAAGGAAAATGGTGACCGGACAGGGATGTGGATTTGGTACTGATGGGTGTGAGGGGTTGTGTCCTGTGGCCAATAGGGCATAGCCCGGTTACACTTTTTCCCTGTCTGTGTCAATTAAGGACTGGTCGTTGCATGTGACTCTAGGCAAGTCATAGATTATTGTCCCGAGCACATACTTAGGTATGGGCGCAGGGAAGGCTTGCTGCTCTCTTGTCGTGGATCCGGCTCTTTTCGGACCGACTAATGGGAAGAGGAGGTGGTGGAGGTCCTTGCACCGCACTGAGTCTAGGATTCAGAGGCGGGGGCTTGAAGTCCAAGTTTGGACGAGGACCTAGACACCCGGGACAGGAGAGTGGTGGGTTAGTCCTACTTGTGCCTAGGGTACAAGCGGGGCGTGTGTCTTCGGGGCACCCAGCTAGGCACATTGATTCATGAATCGCCGGGTTATCCGGTACGGCTTGTCTGTGGTTTAGCACTGTAGTAAGAACTTTAAGTGGAAAAAGGAGAATGATCAGTATCGATTGTTCAACTCTTGCTTGAAAGTAGAACAGGTGCTTATATAGATTGACTAGATGAAGACTTAATACGGCTAATGATAATAATGTATCAATAAGGACTCACTATTAGTATTGCTTTTTGCTAAAAGAGAACCAGCAAACCATAAAGCCTAGCATATCCCTTGGAGTCGGGAAAGTATTCCCACTGGTTGGATAAGTCTTGCAAGTACATTGTGTACTCAGGGTTTATTTACCCCTGTTGTAGGTGATGCTTGAGGAGTACCTTGTGTGGAGGATTCTTTTGGTGGGCTCAAACGCAATCCTCGTTATCTTATCGCTAGATGTTATCTTTTAATATTCCATTGTTTATCATTCCACACTCTGTATTTGATATTGTAATAATGTACTTTTCAAGAAACTCCAATGTATGAGATGGACTTGTGTTGTAACTCGTTTTCATTATTGGATCCTTGGGAAAAATGTGGATCTTTTGGGTTCTCCCTTGGGGTGTGCCCAATGGAAACCGCTCGGGATAGTTGCTTTCGGGGTGCTTAGTGTCTGGTGGAAGACGAGCGCCTCCGTAAGTATGCTATTCTGGGTGGTTCTGCCACAGTTGGTACCAGAGCCAATAATAGTCACGAGTTCCTCACTCTTTTACAAAACTAAAAGTTGACCAACAAAAGTTTGTGAAAAGTAGGATGTGATTAAGCAAGTTATATAAGTATAAGCCCTAGCTATATGGTATATCTAGGATAGCGGCACTAGTTTTAGCTAATCAGTTTTCTGCAGGTACACTGACTTACATTGCGTAAGAAATCGCTTAGTATACGGAAAGTGAGTGTATGATGTGCCGAAAATTTTATGAACGCCGCTATATTCCGGCTTGAGTGAACATATAGGTCGAAGCATGCATCATATAATAGCATCTTACTTGAACTAGGAATCCCCCTTCACGTATAATGAAAGTAGTAAATTGGTAGGACTAACTTAATGAATACTTTAATAAATGTGCTACCATCTCTCTACTCCCTAGATTCTAATCGGGAAGGTGTCCTAATGGATGGTTCGTCTCTCTTACAGATGAATCTAAGGTCTGGACATGGGAGCACCAGTTCGGGAGTGGCCAACGAGGGCCATGGTGATAGTGCTCGGGCCTTTGAGCGTGACAACAAGGGAGCTCGGGAGGTTCCACCTTTGGTTCCTCATCCTTTCCCGTCGCCGCCACCGCCTCCGCCGCTGTCCACTACGGAGGTCATGGTGGAGTTGTTGGCTGCTCATCGAGAGTCAGCCGCTGCTTGTTAGGAGACTGCTCGTGCCTTGGAGATTATGGCACAGGCCATCGTGGGTCTCGCCTGTGGAGGCCCCGGAGGCAATGGTGGGAATGGGGGTGGTGCTCGCCGTCCTGAGGGGCAGTCCTCTTACCATGACTTCCTCAAGACCCACCCGCCCACGTTCACACCGTCGGATGATCCATTGGAGGCGGAGCACTGGCTTTGCATGCTGGAGTAGAAGTTTCGGCTGCTCGGAGTGGCCAACGAGCAGAAGGTGCACTTTGCATCCCAGCAGCTTTTGGGGTCAGTTGGTGCCTGGTGGGAGACTTTCTAGGCTGCGGAGCTGCCAGATCATCTAGCAACGTGGCAGGAGTTCTCCACCGCCTTCCATGAGTTCTTCATACCTGCTGGCATTATCCATCAGAAGGTGACCGAGTTCATGGAGCTGCGTCAGGGGAGCAGGACAGTAATGGAGTATGTGACCCAGTTTAACCACTTGGCTCAGTATGCTAGTAGTCAGGTGGACACGGATGACAAGAAGAGGGATCGCTTCTTTCGTGGTCTCACTCCTGCTCTTCAGGAGAAACTGTACCTGGGGAACTATCTAACCTTTGGGGCACTGATGAACACCGCCATTGCTCTTAAGGGTTTTCAGTGGGCATCTCAGGCGGATTGAAAGTGGAAGCGGGTGGCAGCTAGATCCTCTAGCCATCCCCATACTCAGAAGGTGCAGATTGTTAGGCGGGGGCCCTATCAACCATCCGGCGGGCCTCCGTTCCAGTCACCCCAGTAGACATCACATACTTCCGCTACTCAGTATAAGGCACCTCCACAGCAGGTGCAGCCCCAGTAGGCTCAGGGACAGTAGGTCCCACCTTGTCAGGGATTCGGGAATAAGCCTGGTGCTTGTTTCAAGTGTGGCAAGGATGGCCACTATGCCAGGGAGTGTCCTCAGCAGCAGGCAACTCAGTCGTCTCAACCGTCTACAAATTCTAGGCTCATTAAGAGGACTTTCATCAAGAGGAAGGTGCCCAGCAGATCTAGTCAGGTGCAATTCACAGATGCTTAGCAGGTTGTGCAGCGGGAGACATTTATGGCTGGTATGTTTACCATCGAATCCCATCCAGCTTTGGTGTTGTTTGATTCTGGTGCATCGCATTCCTTTATGAGCATGGGGTTTGTAGAGCGGCACAACTTATCACTAGTGGCTATACCATATGCCTATAAGATCCGTACTGCAGGTTCTCAGATGTTCATCAATACCCACATGGATACAGTAAGTTTGGTATTAGCCACCCACACTTATCGTCTATAGTTCATGATAATGCCTGGGCAAGGCATTGATGTTATTCTTGGAATGAACTATGTGTGGGTGTATGGGGTAGTATTGGATATGAAGAGAAGAAGTGTAGAGTTACGGCTTCCGTCTTCTGAGGATAGGATGTCTCTCATCATACCCTCAGAACCGGTCTCACCTATTGCTGCCCATGCGAAAGCCATTCCTGATCTTACCTCCATTCCAGTAGTATGTGAGTTCCTAGATGTTTTCTCTGAAGATCTTCCTAGATTGCCACCGGACCATGAGGTAGAATTCTCCATTGAGCTTGAGCCTGGTACTACTCCTATCTCCAGGCGTCCATATCGCATGGCTCTAAGAGAACTAGCAGAAATGAAGAAGCAACTAGAGGAGTTGATGGACAAGGGTTTCATCCACCCAAGTTCTTCACCATGGGGCTGCCCAGCAATTTTTGTGAAGAAGGATGGTACTCTGTGGATGTGTGTGGATTACCACCCCCTCAATGCGGTAACAGTTAAGAACAAGTACCCTTTGCCCTACATAGATACTTTGTTTGATCAGTTAGCTGGTGCCAAGGTGTTCTCGAAGATAGATCTTTGATCAAGCTACCATCAGATCAAGATCAATCCATAGGATATACCAAGGACAACTTTCTCTACTAGGTATGGGTTGTATGAGTACCTAGTGATGTCTTTCGGTCTCACCAATGCCCTGGCTTTCTTCATGTACCTGATGAACTCAGTCTTCATGCTGGAGTTGGATAAGTTTATGGTAGTGTTCATTGATGACATTTTGATCTATTCCAAGAATGATGAAGAGCATACCTGTCACCTCCGGAGAGTCCTAACTCGACTCAGAAAGCACCGGTTGTATGCTAAATTCAGCAAGTGCGAGTTTTGGTTAGATCGAGTGCAGTTTTTGGGACATGTGTTGACACCCAAGGGCGTTTCTATGGATCCCAGCAAGGTGCAAGATGTATTAGATTAGAAGTCTCCTAGGTGTGTGCACCAGATCCGTTAGTTCCTTGGGCTAGCTGGATACTATCGACGTTTGATCCCTGATTTCTCCAAGATAGCCCAGCCCATGACTAAGCTGCTCTAGAAAGAAGCTAAGTTTGTTTGGAGTCTAGCTTGTGAAGAAGCTTTTCAGTCCCTGAAGACTTTTCTAACCACTGCTCCTGTATTGGCTCAACCTGATATTGAGAGGCCCTTTGATGTTTACTGTGATGCCTCGAAGACATGATTGGGGTGTGTGCTTATGCAAGAGGGGCATGTGATAGCTTATGCTTTGCGCCAACTGAAGAAGCATGAGGTGAACTACCCTACCCGTGATTTAGAGCTAGTTGTTGTAGTTCACTCTCTGAAGATTTGGAGGCATTATTTGTTGGGCAACAAAGTGCATATCTTCACTGACCACAAGAGCCTTAAGTATATTTTCACTCAGTCTAAGTTGAACATGAGGCAAAGGAGATGGTTAGAGTTGATTAAGGATTATAATTTGGAAGTCCACTATCATCTAGGAAAAGCCAATGTGGTAGCTGATGCCTTAAGTCGTAAGTCACATCATGTTGAGGAAATACCCTTGTCACTTCACCACACAAAGGTGCTAGCTCAGATTGCTTTGACCTCAGAGCTGCTGGAGCAAATTATTCGGGAGCAAAAGGAAGACCCCGAAGAGATTCCTCACATCAAGAAGTTGCTAGCTGAAGGACGTGGACCTCATTTTAGCATTGATGAGCTGGGAGTCATGAGATACAAGAATAGACTGGTGGTTCCATCTAAAGAAGAGCTAAAAAGTAAGATTTTAAAAGAAGCCCATCATTCCAAGCTGTCTATCCACCCTGGTAGCAACAAGATGTACCATGATCTATGCCAACTGTACTGGTGGTCTTACATGAAGCAATATATCACCCAGTTCATTGCAGAGTGTGACACTTGTGGTAGAATCAAGGCTGATCATATGCGTACTCCTAGATATCTGCAGCCCTTGCCCATTCCTGTTTGGAAATGGGAGGATATTTCCCTAGATTTCATTGTGGGTTTACCACACACCTCCTCTAGTTTTGATTCTATTTGGGTCATTGTGGACCGTCTCACCAAGTCTGCCCACTTCCTTCCGGTGGACACTAGATACAATGCCAAGAAGTATGCGGAGTTATACTTTGATCGGATTGTGACCCTACATGGAGTTCCTCTCACCATCATCTCTGATAGAGGGTCAGTTTTTGTCTCTCATTTCTGGGAGAAACTCCAGGAGTGTTTGGGTACTCGTCTTCTCAGAAGCTCAGCATACCACCCACAGACTGATGGTCAAACTAAAAGGGTGAACCAGATGCTGAGGATATGCTGCGGGCTTGTACCATCTCTTTTTCTGAGAAGTGGGATCATTGTTTGAAGCTGGCAGAGTTTTCATATAATAACAGCTATCAAGAGAGTATTCGCATGTCACCATTTGAAGCTTTATATGGGCAAAAGTGTAGGACGCCATTAAACTAGGTTGAAGTGGGAGACCGTGGGTACTTCAGACCTGATTTCATAAAGGAGGCTCGAGAGAAAGTAAATATAATTCGTGAACACTTGAAATCAGCTCAGAGTTGACAGAAGGCTTACGCAGACAAGCGAAGAAGACCTTTGGAATTTGCAGCTGGGGATTATGTGTATCTCAAGGTATCTCCTATGAGAGGGGTACATCAGTTTGGTGTCCATGGCAAGTTAGCCCCTCGGTATGTGGGTCCATACAAGGTGTTGCAGCAGTGTGGTCCCGTTGCTTATTGTCTCCAACTCCCTGAAATTCTCTCGGCAGTTCACAATGTATTTCATGTCTCACAACTAAAGAAATGCCTATGAGTTCCTGAAGAATCTATGGAAATAGAAGGACTTCCGCTCTAACCTGATCTGTCTTATGTGGAGCATCCTACAAAAATCTTGGATGGGAAGGAGAGAGTGACCAGGAACCGGGTGATAAAATTTTACAAGGTACAATGGCAAAACCATTTAGAGGATGAAGCCACCTGGGAGCAAGAGAGCTACTTATCAAAGCATTACCCCCACATCCTCTTTGGATCGGATAGTTAGTTTTGCGCCGAATGTACTCCCTACCTCTTTCTCACACTAGGCACATGAAATCTCGGGTCGAGATTTTATTTTAGGGGGGTAGATTTGTAACACCCCGGTGTTACTTTGTAATGTTTTGCTGAAACATTTTGTAAGCATCTAAGTTATGTGCATTTGTGTATGATAGGCTTTATAATCAATGTTTGGTATTGAAACATTTTTACGAAACGGGAAAGCAAATGTTATGTTTCGTGTCACATAACGTGTTTATTATCTTAATCGAGTTCTTGTTAAAACAAAATGTTATAAAATATTGTGTGAATGGCGATAAAAATGTGAGGTTGAAGACATGGATGGCTAGCGAGTACGTCCTGGGGGTCAGGTTTGGGATTCGGCGTGAAACCATTCGAATCGACGTCTTTCGCGTAATGTTTTAGAAGATGTCGACGGAGCCACCTTTGGCAATATTTGTAGAACGATTGGCTTAAGGAGTAGAACAATGTCGTGACTGAGGGTGATGGCTCGGTGTACTCCTTTTCGCATCGAGCAATTGGCTTAGCATTTGGAGCACGGCGTACATGTTTCCTAGCTGCTTTAAATATCATGCACACCACTTGGCTGATCATTGGGCGCGGTCACCATCCCCCCTGGCTTGCCAGTGCTCTCTGCCGCGCGGGCCACACCCGCTGCCGCCCGACTGAGCCCACCGCCGCGCCCGACTACGCTCATGACGCCGTTCACATGCACGACCTGTGCGTCCTAGCCGCCTGCTCGCTGCTGCCCGCCTGCGACCTCTGCCTCGCTGCTGCTCGCCTCGCCAGCCGATGTGTTGCGCCCTAGCCGCTAGCCATGCTCTGCCAGCACCTTGCCCTACCCTGCTGTGGCCGTGGTCGCGCTGGGTCCCGCATCTGCGTCGCCAACGGCTATGCTCGGCACCGCTCCATTGACTCCCTTGGCCGCTTGTGTGCTAGAAGACTACCTGCTTCACAGTCACCTTGGCGTCACGTCTGCAGTGTCGTTGCCTAGCGCTGTCCGCAGACGAGCCATACCGAGTCTCGTCGTTTGCTGTAGCGGCTATGCGGACGGCTGTTTGGAGCACGCCCTGAGGTTCCCCATGGCTAGGCACATCGGTACCTTGTGTTGACATCCACAGACGAGCCATGCCGCGCTGTGAGCTCCCCTGTCTCCACTGTCGCCGTGACTGGCGGGGCTAGCTTTCTAATTCGCCATTGTAAATGAACCGTGCCTCAATTGGCCATGCCCACAGCTCCATTGGGCAGCCGGTCGCCCATCCTGCCCCACATAGCCACCTGTAGCTCAGTCCTGTGCGCCAATTTTGAAGGGTCGAGCTTTTGGGCCATTAAGACCAGGAGTGCCTGCGCCGTTGGCTATCATCACCACCTAAGCAGCTCGGTCAAATTCCTCGTGCCACTATCCTCCCCTTCAGTTGGTTGTCACCATGCTCGCCACATCCTAGACCCTACCGCCATAGTGCAGCCCATGGCGTGGCCGTGCCATTGTCGTGCTCCGCTGCACTCATCGTGCGCACATGGCCGGCTCGGCCTAAGCCATCTCCGATCGTTTCTTCGCGTCTTCTAGTTCCATGGTGAGTCGCTGGTACTCGTCCACTCCTTGCTTTGTCTCGGCAGTGCTGATGTTCACCGGAACAGCATCGCCGTACTTGCAGGGTGCCCACCGTCGTGGTCCAAGCTCGCTGCGATGTCTCGGCGCGTGTGTCTTTGCCCTGTGATTTGCGTTCACACGTAGGTGAGTGTTGGCTCTTTATTTTAGTAAGAGGAGGGCTGGGGTGGCCGACATAGACATCCAGTGCCGTGCTGTCGCGTCGGTGTGTGCCCTGGATGGTCAGGGACTTCGCCGCGGTGAAGACGTAGAAGTCGGAGGGTGCTGTTATAAAAGCGTAGACTGATTCAATAGTGACTTAGAGTTCGCTGCTATTCTATTGTAGTTCGGGGGTGCCCGTGCATAATCGCCTTCGCACGTAGGCCGTCACCGTCGCGGGCCGTTGGCCGGCTGGGCCACGCCTCCGCGTGGGCCGCGCGTTGTCCTTCCATCGCGTGTGGGCGGGGTAACGCGTTGGACCAGGCCACGCATTGTGGGCCGGCAAAGGAGGTTTCGGTTTTCATTATTTCCTAGAAATTGAAATGATTATTTATTTCCTGTTATGAATCCAACTTCGGTAAATCATAGTAAATTGCATGGTTGTCCTAAAATAGCAAAACTAAGTTTGTTAGGTTCGCAAAAATGTCATCTACCTGTCAGTATAGTTAGTTCACCATTAGCTGTTAGGATGGTAGGCTCATAAGATTCAAGTAGAAAGCTTAGCGGTATATCGATCTTTAATTGCAGGATTTGTTGTGGTAAACCGACAATAGCTTTAGCTTTGAAATCGTTATAGTAGGTTCTTTAGGTATTTATATACTTGCTGTAAAAGTGGTAACCATAGAGCGAGTCATTTAATGGCATAGTTATTATCCTTGCTTTCGAGTATGTATCATAAACTGGCATTAGGAGTAGGAAAATCCGTAGTCACCATAAGAATGTAGGACACATTCATACTTGTTAGTAGTGCTGGTACGTAGGTTAGACTTGAGTGGGTAAATCTCACTTAGTAATTTAATAAGGGTACTTTTGCATTGAGAATTGATGTTGCCATAGTGTTAATCATTGCATTGTCATTTCATGTAGATCACGAACAGGTAGACTTCGTACCCGTCGGTGATCCGGAGTACGACGAGGTGATCGAGGAGTATGAGGAGGAGCTCTTTGCACAGGAGGGAGCCTAGGAGCCTGTTGGTACTGATCTTGCTAACCCGGCACCTGCCCAAGGCAAGCCCCGGTGCATAACCCCTATTTTTAAATGATCACTGAATATATTTATATGATATGCATTTACGTTACTGCATTTTATGGAAACTACATGCATAAATATATCCACCATGAGTCCTACTAGTACAGGTCGAGTAGCTGCTATGCTCAGGATGTCAGTAGCGTGAGTAACCTGTCGTTACTCGCAAATAGGTGATTAAACTATGATATCATGATGAAATAATGGAAAGGAAAATGGTGATCGGACAGGGATGTGGATTTGGTACTGGTGGGTGTGAGGGGTTGTGTCCTACAGCCAACAGGGCATAGCCCGGTTATACTTTTTCCCTGTCTGTGTCAATTGAGGACTGGTCGTTGCATATGACTCTAGGCAAGTCACAGATTATTGTCCTAAGCACAAACTTGGTATGGGCGCAGGGAAGGCTTGCTGCTCTCTTATCGCGGATCTGGCTCTTTCTGGACCGACTGATGGGAAGAGGAGGTGGTGGAGTTCCTTGCACCACACTGAGTCCGAGATTCAGAGGTAGGGGCTTGGAGTCCAAGTTTGGATGGGGACTTGGACACCCAGGATAGGAGAGTGGTGGGTTAGTCCTGCTTGTGCCTGGGGTACAAGCGGGGCGTGTGTCTTTGGAGCACCCAGCTGGGCACATTGATTCGCGAATCGCCGGGTTATCCGGTACGGTTTGTCTGCGGTTTAGCACCATAGTAAGAACTGCAAGTGGAAAAAGGAGAATGATCAGTATCGATTGCTCAACTCTTGCTTGAAAGTAGAACATGTGCTTATATAGATTGACTAGATGAAGACTTAATATGGCTAATGATAATAATGTATCAATAAGGACTCACTATTAGTATTGCTTTTTGCTAAAAGAGAACCAGCAAACCATAAAGCTTAGCATATCCCTTGGAGTCGGGAAAGTATTCCCACTGGTCAGATAAGTCTTGCGAGTACATTGCATACTCAGGGTTTATTTACCCCTATTGCAGGTGATGCTTGAGGGGTACCTTGTGTGGAGGATTCTTCTGGTGGGCTCAGACGCAATCCTCGTTATCTTATCGCTAGATGTTATTTTTTAATATTCTGCTGTTTATTATTCCACACTCTATATTTGGTATTGTAATAATGTACTTTTCAAGAAACTCCAATGTATGAGATGGACTTGTGTTATAACTCATTTTCATTATTGGATCCTTGGGAAAAATGTGGATCTTTCAGGTTCTCCCTTAGGGTGTGCTCGACGGAAACCGCTCGAGGTAGTTGCTTTCGGGGTGCTTAGTGTCTGGTGGAAGACGAGCGCCTCCGTAAGTATGCTATTCCGGGTGGTTCTGCCACATAGTACATCATCTCAACCTAATGATCAAGCAAGTGCAAGCAATCAAGTTCCAATCCTCCAACCAACTAATGTTGCAAGGGATCATCCATTGGACACTATCATTGGTGATATTTCTAGAGGTGTGCAAACTAGATCAAGATTGGCTTCATTTTGTGAGCATTTCTCATTTGTGTCATCCATTAAACCAAAGAAGATAGATGAAGCATTGAAGGATGTTGATTGGGTAAATGCTATGCATGAAGAATTGAATAACTTTACAAGAAATCAAGTATAGGAATTAGTAGAGAGACCAAAGGGACACAATGTGATTGGAACCAAATGGGTCTTTAGAAACAAGCAAGATCAAGATGGGATAGTAGTGAGGAACAAAGCAAGATTGGTAGCACAAGGCTATACACAAGTTGAAGGTCTTGACTTTGGAGAAACATATGCCCCGGTTGTTAGATTGAAAGCTATTAGAATCTTGCTAGCCTATTCTTGTACCCACAACATCAAGCTCTACCAAATGGATGTTAAGAGTGCGTTTCTCAATGGCTACATCAATGAAGAAGTATATGTTGAGCAACCTCCTAGTTTTAAAGATGACAAGAAGCCTGGCCATGTGTACAAGTTGAAGAAGGCATTGTATGGCTTGAAACAAGCACCTAGAGCATGGTATGAGAGATTGAGGGACTTCCTACACTCTAAAGGGTTCATGATGGGCAAGGTTGACACCACTCTTTTCGTCAAGAAGATTGAAAAAGATTTATTTGTATTGCAAATCTATGTTGATGACATCATATTTGGATCAACAAATCAAGACTTTTGTGATGTGTTTAGAAAGATAGTGGCTAATGAGTTTGAGATATCTATAATTGGAGAGTTGAGTTACTTTCTTGGTCTTCAAATCAAATAATTAAAGAATGGTACATTTGTGAGTCAAGGCAAGTATATCAAGGACATAATCAAGAAGTTTGGTATGAGTGATAGCAAAGCTATTAGCACACCAATGGGAACCAATGGCAATTTGAATAGTGATGCAAGTGGAAATATGGTGGATCAAAAATTGTATCGGTCTATAATTAGAAGCCTACTATATGTGACCGCATCAAGGCCGGATGTCATGTTTAGTGTATGCATGTGTGCAAGATTTCAAGCCTCACCAAGAGAAAGTCATTTGAAGGCTACAAAGAGAATGTTGAGATACTTGAAGCATACACCAAATATTGGTTTATGGTATCCCAAAGGTGCAAAGTTTGAGCTAGTTGGTTACTCCGACTCGGATTATACAGGATGCAAAGTTGAAAGGAAGAGCACCTCGGGTACATATCAATTGTTGGGAAGATCACTTGTTTCATGGTCATCAAAGAAGCAAAATAGTGTTGTATTATCAACCGCTGAAGCCGAATACATATTCGCCAGTAGTTGTTGTGCACAAGTACTTTGGATGAAGGCCACTTTGAGTGACTTTGGAATCAAGTTCAAGAAAGTGACATTGTTATGTGACAATGAGAGTGCAATCAAGTTGACCAATAATTCGGTTCAACATGCAAGAACAAAGCATATTGATGGCCACCACCATTTTATAAGAGATCACCAACAAAAAGGGGATATTTACATTGAGAGTGTAGGCACCGAAGATCAACTTGCTGATATATTCACCAAGCCATTGGATGAGAAAAAGTTTTGCAAGCTAAGAAATGAGTTGAACATATTGGATTTCTCAAATATGTGTTGATGCACCCCCCCATTCATATGGCATGCCTCTCCTTCGAGCAATCCAAGGTAAAAGTTGATTGGCATGGCATACATCCTTGCTAAGGACTTATTTAGTGCATTTAGACATCTTTTATATTTAATAGGCCCATTCATTAAAATCAAATGAATTTGATGATTGTATGGTACCACTATTGCTTCTATACTTGACTTGATCTAGTGGTAGCATATGACATGTTTATGGGCTTGTAAACCTAGTGTTTAATCTAGAAAATGAGCTCTAAGTGTTTAACTCAACATGGTACAAGATAACCCTTATTTGGAGGTGTGAAAAAGCTTGTGCTTGGATCAAACCGAGTAAAATGTCTTTGGCAAGTATTCTACATTGAACCAAATTTAGGAAAATGATCCTCACCCCATTGATTGAAATTAATAATCTCAACCTATCTACTTTTTGAACCTTTGTGGTCATTGATGACAAAGGGGGAGAAAAACAAAGATATTAATGATATTAGTACATGGGGAGCAAAACAAAGATATTATTATACTAAGATGGTGAAAAGACAACAAAGGGGAAAGAAATAAAGATATAAGTGATAGGGGGAGAACTTGACATAGGGGGAGAGATATGGAAAGAGATATGATAAAGGAAAGGGATCAATTAAAATTTTGAGCACACAAGTAGGGGGAGCAAGCTCATGAACTTGTATGATGCATTTGAATATGCATTTCATATGTTTGCTTGCATGGCATAAGTTTTAAATTTCAATATTCATGCTTGTGTGGTGTATGCTAGTTATAGGTTTGAATGATGAAATGAAAATCTAGCATGCATAAGTTTATCTAGTGATTTCATTTCCAAGTATTTTCAAGTGCCATCGAGCTAACCATGGTGCTAAGGATGGTATAATGGTGCACTTTGATTGGTATCACGCTTCAAAGGTCCATCTTTTATACTTTAGCATCATTTGGTAGACATTGTCTCCTATATTTTTTATCTAAGCATATGTGCAAGCTACTATCCAAACTCTTAGCACATATGTAGGAGGAGCAATTGCTACCATATGGAGTTCATGAAACTTATCCATATCCTTTTCACATGGTAAATATGCTTGAGCAAGCAACATGGATTCAATTGAATTTCAATTCATATCTTTGTGAAAGGGTTGTCATCAATTATCAAAAAGGGGGAGATTAAAAGCTCTAGTTTGGTTTTGATGAATTGATGAAACCCTAAGTGCTAACCTAGTTTATCAAGTGATCATGAGATAGGTAGCACATTCTAAGTGGTGAAGCAAATGAAGATCATGACATGATGATGGTGATGCCATGTTGATGATCAAGTGCTTGGACTTGAAAAGAAGAAAGAGAAAAACAAAAGACTCAAGGCAAAGATATAAATGGTAGGAGCTATTTTATTTTGGTGATCAAGACACTTAGAGAGTGTGATCACATTTAGGTTCGATAGCCGTACTATTAAGAGGGGTGAAACTCGTATCGAAATACGATTGTCAAAGTGCCACTAGATGCTCTAACTCATTGCATATGCATTTAGGATCTAGTGGAGTGCTAACACCCTTAAAAATGTTTGTGAAAATATGCTAACATATGTGCACAAGGTGATACACTTGGTGGTTGGCATATTTGAGCAAAGGTTAGAAACTTCACCGGCACCTTAAACTTAGGTGAACGTGGTCACTGTAAGTGACCAGACGCTGGTCTCTGAAGGACCGACGCGTTCGGTCAGTAGCAGCAGAAGAAGCGCAGCATCGGTCGCCGATTGGACGCTGATGCTGAAACGACTAGACACTGGCTGGCTATGTCCGGTCACACTGACATGGTCATGCACAGGGGAAATGTCAAGTGACCAGACGCTGGGTGAGTCCGATCGAGCATGATTGGATGCGTCTAGTCGTGAAAAGTCGTCTCTAGATGCTTACTGGAAACGGCCAGACACTGGAGTTCAGCGTCCAGTCACTTTGAGCTGCTGCGTCCGGTCGTCACTTGACCATTGAGATCGGGCGATCAATATTTGAAGAGAGGGGACACGTGTCATGCATCGCGTGACCGGACGCTGAGGTCCAGCGTCCAGTCAATATGACCGGAGCATCTGGTCACCCCATGGTGTGTCCAGTGAAGGGGTACAATGGCTCTATTTCGTGGAGGCCTCTATTTAAGCCCCATAGCCGGCTCAAGCTCACTCTCTTGGCCATTTGCATTGACATAGCAACCTTATGAGCTTAGCCAAAGCCCTCCCACTCATCTCCATCATTGATTCATCATCTTTGTGAGATTGTGAGAGAATCCAAGTGTATTGCTTGAGTGTTTGTATCTAGAGGCACTTGGTGTTCGTGTTTCGCTGCGGGATTCGCTTTGTTACTGTTGGTGGTTGCCGCCACCTAGATGGCTTGGAGCAGCGAGGATCGTCGAGCGGAGGTTGATGATTGTCTCTGGCTCTGATCATGGTGATTGTGAGGGGTTCTTGACCTTTCCCCGATGGAGAGCCAAAAGGTACTCTAGTGGATTGCTCGTGGCTTGTATGATCCTCATCTTGTGTTGGTTGTGCGGCACCCTATCAAGGATTTGACGTGTGATGTCAATTAGTGCGTGAACCTCCAAGTGAGTGAATTGCCACAACGAGGAGTAGCTTGCCGGCAAGCAAGTGAACCTCGATAAAAAAATATTGTGTTCATCATTTGATTTCGAGGTGATTGGTCTTCATTGTTATTCATTCTTGTGATTGATTGGCTCTTTTCTCGACACGACGGCATAACCTTTTTGCTCACTCTCTTTATATTATCGCAAACTAGTTGGCAAGCTCTTTAGTGTAGTTAGTTGTGAGAGCTTGTTAGTTTGGTTAGTGTGGCTCTTTAGTTAGCCTTTGAGAGCACACTAACTTAGTGTAGTGACATAGCTATTGTGTAGATAGAAACTATATCAACTAGAATTGTGGTAGGTGGCTTGCATTTTTAGTAGGCTAGTGCAACACTTGCTTCGCCTCATAATTGTCTAACCGGTTTGCTAAGTGTTGTTGTAGAAATTTTTATTAGGCTATTCACCCCCCTCTAGCCATTAGGACCTTTCAACAGTATTTCTCTCTCACAACAAATTAGCAAACAATACTTTTCAGCCTGGCTTTTCAGCCAAACGACCAGGCCTTTGTTTCTCATATGTTTTGCATGTATTAGTGTGTTACTTATTTACACATCTTATTGGGTATGTCTCCTTTTGAACGTGTCTTCTTTTTCTGCTATACACATGCAAATTGAAAAGATCCTCTATTAAAATCTTAATCTCTGATACCTATATTTTAGGTGCCAAATCAATATATCCTAAATCTGAAGTGTGCTCTCAGGAAAAGGAAAAAAAGGTATTGATGCATTTGAATATTGCCATCGATTTTTGAGCTTCTGCTCTATTTATACAATCTCATATTTTTGAGCGTGTTGATGCTCTTTGCAAATTGTGCGTATACATAAGTTCCCCTCTGATTCAATAGACCAGAATCTTGGAGACCAACTAAGGGTGCGTTTGGCACCTAGAACCGTTTCCGATTCTAAGGAGAATCGCTGAAATCGGAGCCAAACAACACTCGAGCGAATCGTTTCTGCTCGGAACGGTTCGAAATGTTTCGTGGTGTTTCCCCTTCAAATGTGAAACAGTGAGAAGGTGAGTTCATAGTGATTCTCATTCTTCCTTCTCATGTTATTTTTTCAGTTAATTCTTTTTAAGTACAACAAATTAAAATAGGTTGTATTTAAGTTGTTCTTCGCCCACAAAAAGTTTGAAACTTTTTTAAAGTATATTTTCATTTATATATTTTTTATATTAAAGTTATTTTTTGAATCAGAATCCAGCCTACAACCAAACAGTCTAGTAATTCTGATTCATCATCCAAAACATTTCATGAGAGAATTTGGATCCGAAACGTTTTTTTGAGAATCTAGATCCCTATCGAACGCACCCTAAGTCTTAAATAAATTATGTTAGATCATATAAGAAATGATGAAGTATTTGTTGGATTTATTATGGGCTAGGCCCATTTATATATCTAATAAATCAATAACTCTATGGCTTATAATTGTGGGTATTATTATTTGTACCGGATTGGAGGTTAAAAGGACGTTGACTCAACTTAAATGATTGGAAGAGATCCGTCTAATTTGAGAAGTTGAGAAACGGACAAGGGCGTGCCACACGCGCGCGTGCGCGCCGCCGCCACCGTAGGCTGGGCCGGGCTCAGGCCGGGCCATGGCGAGGCGAGGCGGGCGTGGTGTGGTGTGGTGTGTTAATTTTTAGCACCCACTAACTTGACCTGACGCTTGATCTCCCTGAGACTCTCGATCTTCCCGGCGCATGCCTCCGAGGCTTCTCGGCTCCCCTTGCGATTCTTCCAACTCCAGATAAAAGAGAGACTCATTCCAGAAACAAAGTTTAGTTGTTCGATAGCTTTCCTCATCTTGTAACTCTACGCGCACGGAGGAGCAAGAGGGCAGGTGCCTCCGAAGCCCTTGTCGTTCGGGACCTTGCACGGGGGATCGGTAATTAGGTTTTTGGGGAGCGTCTACGCGACTGCCCAAGAGTCTTCGTCTTCTTCCCGATCACCGGCGTCTTCTTTGTCGAGGATTCTTCTCCTACAGCATGTCGACTTCGGAATCACGGACGAGAGGGTATGATCGTTTCATCTTCTCTCAGTTTATTCCATATGTCTAGTCTTACCGGTCTATTTCTGTCAAATATATGCTCCATGTATGTGCTTTATTATTACAATCATGTTGCTTCATATGTAGCCTTATGCTTGTTGCAAATCTGAGATGTATATCATGCCAGTTTCTCTCTGTTATGATTTATGAATCAAGTTCACATGTTTCTGTTTTTCATATGTTTCACATGATACATGATATAGCATGTATTTTCATCATGGATATAATCGATATCATGATTTCAATGATTGATATTTCTTTATATGTCATCATCATGCTATTAAATTATGGAATTAAAATGACATGAAAATTGCCTATTATTCTAACAATCCAAAAACCTAATTATAGGCATTTTTTATCAGAGGTTTTGCTGTTGTGTTAAAGCCTGATCCTTTTGATGGTAAAAACTTCTTAGTTTGGAAAGCTAAGATGGAATTGTGGCTCACTGCAATGTCATGTTATCATATCTCTGATGGCAAACCTGCTAACTTGCCTCCTGAGGATGAGGCTAAGTTTAAGGCTGATGATAACCTCTTTCGAGGTGCAGTGATTAGCGCACTTGATCCAAAATTCCAGAAAAGCTATATCATCCTTCCTACAGGGAAAGAGCTGTGGGATGCACTTGTGGGAAAGTTTGGAGTTACCGATGCTGGCAGCGAGCTATATCTCATGGAGCAGCTATATGACTATAAGATGGTTGAGAACCGATCTATAGTGAAACAGGCTCATGAGATTCAGGCACTAGCTAAGGAACTCGAGCTCTTTCCATGTGTCTTACCTGACAAGTTTGTGGCTGGCGGTATAATCACCAAGTTACCACCTTCTTGGAAGGACTTTGCTACCTCACTCAAACATAAGAGACAGGAGTTCAATGTTGAAGAGCTCATTGGTACTCTTGATGTTAAGGAGAGAGCGAGAGCAAAAGACAATGGAAAGAGTGTTGAGACCTCTACTGCTAATGTGGTACATAAGAGAAACTCTGGATTCCACAAGTATAAAAAGAAGAAAAACCAGAACAAGCAAGAGAACACAACTAAGCCTGTTCAAACAGCACAGTTTAAAAAGAAGAACAACAACAAGAGAGATGGAGGCTGCTTTGTTTGTGGTAGTGAACAGCACTGGGCAAGTGAGTGTCCTGAACGCAAGTTCAAGCAGGAAAAGAAATCAGCAAATGTTGTCACTACTGATACTGGAGAAGGAGCAACTGGGTATTGTAATTCTTTACCATTTGTTCTTTTAGTATGTAATTCACCTGAGTGGTGGATGGATAGTGGTGTAAATATTTATGTGTGTGCTGATGTTTCTCTGTTTTCTTCCTACCAGGTCGAGAGGTCTGGCACCTTGTTGATGGGAAATGGGTCGCGTGCTCATGTTCTTGGTGTTGGTACGGTCATTCTGAAGTTTACTTCGAGAAAGACGGTGCCATTGAAGAGCGTGCAGCATGTGCCCTCCATCAAGAAGAATCTTGTTAGTGTGTCTATGCTATGTCGAGATGGCTACAAAATTGTTCTAGAGTCGAATAAATGTGTTGTGTCGAAACATGGTTCCTTTGTTGGTAAAGGATATGATTGCGGAGGCTTGTTCCGCTTATCACTGCATGATGTGTGTAATAAAATGGTGAATTGTGTTAATATTTCTGATGAGTCGAATTTATGGCATTCACGTTTCTGTCATGTAAGTTTTGGCTGTCTTATGCGGTTAGCAAATCTAAATTTAATTCCTAAATTCAATTTGGTCAAAAAGTCTAAGTGCCATGTATGTGTTGAATCAAAACAACCCCACAAGCCTCACAAGGCTGTTGAGGCGAGGAATTTAGCACCTCTAGAACTTGTCCATTCTGATTTGTGCGAAATGAATGGAATTTTGACTAAAGGCAATAAAAGATACTTCCTCACGTTTATAGATGACTCCACTAGATTTTGCTATGTGTATCTCTTAAAAACAAAAGATGAAGCGTTTAATTATTTTAAGACCTATAAAGCTAAAGTTGAGAACCAACTTGAGAGGAAAATAAAATAGTTAAGGTCCGATCGAGGTGGAGAATATTTCTCTAATGTCTTCGATGAGTTTTGTGTGGAACTTGGTATTATTCATGAGAGGACACCGCCATTCTCACCACAATCCAATGGGATTGCTGAAAGGAAAAACCGCACTCTAACAGAGTTAGTGAATGCCATGTTGAGTACAGTGGGATTATCTAAGGAATGGTGGGGTGAGGTGATTTTGACAGCATGTCATGTCCTGAACAGAGTTCCAACAAAGAACAAAGAGATCACACCATTTGAGGAATGGGAAAAGAGAAGATTAAATCTCTCATATTTGCGCACTTAGGGTTGCTTGGCTAAAGTAAACGTGCCAATCAACAAAAAGCATAAACTTGAGCCTAAAACTATTGATTGTATTTTCCTTGGTTATGCATTTCACAGCGTTGGTTATAGGTTCTTAATTATAAAATCTGAAGTTCCTGATATGTATGTTGATACAATCATGGAATCTAGAGACGCTACATTCTTTGAGAATGAATTTCCAATGAAGAATACACCGAGTGAAACAAGTCATGAGACTATAATTCCCCATGAACATGAACTGTCTATTCCAACAGATCATGCTGAAGATTCTCATGTGCACATCCCCAAGGAGGATGACACTATAGTCACTCGAAAGAGCAAGAGACAGAGGGTTGCAAAATCCTTTGATGATGACTATTTAGTGTACCTTGTGGAAGACATACCAACCACCATTAGAGAGGCATATTCTTCTCCTGATGCTGACTTATGGAAGGAAACAGTAAGGAGTGAGATAGATTCTATTATGTCTAATGGAACTTGGGAGGTCGTTGACCGTCCTTATGGTTGTCAACCTATAGGTTGCAAATAGATTTTCAAGAAAAAGCTTAGGCCTGATGGTACAATTGACAGGTACAAGGCAAGGCTTGTGGCCAAAGGATATACCCAAAAAGAGGGTGAAGATTTCTTTGACACCTATTCACCAGTTGCTCGATTGACTACAATTCGCACCTTAATTGCCGTGGCTGCCTCTTATGGTCTTATCATTCATCAGATGGATGTTAAGACAGCTTTCCTGAATGGAGAGTTAGAAGAGGAGATCTATATGGATCAGCCAGAAGGGTTCATTGTGGATGGTCAAGAGAACAAGGTGTGCAGGTTGTTAAAATCATTATATGGCCTAAAACAAGCACCAAAGCAATGGCATGAAAGGTTTGATAATACTTTAACATCTAACGGTTTCTCTGTGAATGAAGCTGACACGTGTGTGTATTATCGATATGGTGGGGGTGAAGCTATTATGCTGTGCCTATATGTTGATGACATCCTGATCTTTGGATCAAATCTCAATGTAATTATGGAAGTAAAGAAACTTCTGTCAAGCAATTTTGAAATGAAAGATTTAGGAGAAGCTAATGTTATTTTAAACATTAAGCTTATTAGAGAAGGTGATGGTGGGGTAACTCTGTTACAGTCCCACTATGTAGAAAAGGTATTAAGTCACTTTGGTTTTAGTGACTGTGATCCTGCTCCCACGCCTTATGATCCTAGCATGCTATTGAGGAAAAATCGAAGAATAGCAAGAGATCAACTGACATACTCCTAGATCATTGGCTCACTCATGTACCTTGTGAGTGCGACAAGGCCTGACATCTCATATGCTGTGAGCAAGCTGAGCCAGTTTGTGTCAAACCCGGGAGATGATCACTGGCGTGCTCTTAAGAGAGTGTTGCGTTATCCGAAAGGTACTATGACTTATGGTATTCATTATACTGGACATCCAAAAGTGCTGGAAGGTTATTGTGATGCCAACTGGATTTCTGATGCTGATGAGCTGTATGCCACGAGCGGATATGTGTTTCTGCTTGCAGGTGGCGCTGTTTCCTGGAAGTCTTGCAAGCAGACTATCTTAATGAAGTCTACAATGGAAGCAGAACTCGCTGCATTGGACACTGCTGGAGCTGAGGCCGAGTGGCTTCGTGATTTCCTGTTGGATTTACCGATAGTTAAAAAACCGATACCAGCTATTTCAATGAACTGTGACAACCAGACTGTAATCACAAAGGTCAACAGTTCTAGGAATAACATGAAGTCCACAAGGCATGTTAAAAGAAGATTAAAGACTGTCAGAAAATTGAAAACCTCCGGAGTTATAACGTTGGACTATGTTCACACGTCGAATAATCTGGCAGATCAATTCACTAAGGGACTGTCACGAAATGTGGTAGAAAGTGCATCGAGAGAGATGGGTATGAGACCCACGTGAAAGTCTACTATAGTGGTAACCTGCTCTATGTGATCGGAGATCCTGTGAAGTAGAGTGGTGAAACAAGCTATAAGTAGATTGAGAGAAAAGATCCCTATGAACCTATCTCTGATGCATATCTTTCTTTCTGTAAGGCAGGATGGTGTTTACCTTAATGTATTTCGAGAGTCTAATAAAGATGAGATGTTGTCCTACAGAACATCTTTTGAGAAGTACACCTATATGAGTCAGACTACTGGTCACAGTCTATGGGACCTGGGTTATCCCTAAACACTCATAAAAGGCATAGAAGTGTGACTTATATGCTTCAAACAGCGGGGATGCTTGTTGCAACCTAGTACCAGCAAAGGACTTGAGTGAATCTCACCTCACACAAAACTATCAATTTAAGGCATAGTCCATTGTTCAGTTGTGACTGAGTGAAACTCTTATTCTAGGTGGATGTTTAACTTAACAGTCTCCATCGAAACACTGGTATATCAAAGAATTATGATTCTGGAACTATACAGTTACAAACCCTAGAGTTTGGTGGGGATTGTTGGATTTATTATGGGCTAGGCCCATTTATATATCTAATAAATCAATAACTCTATGGCATGTAATTGTGGGTATTATTATTTGTACCGGATTAGAGGTTAAAAGGACGTTGACTCAACTTAAATGATTGGAAGAGATCCGTCTAATTTGAGAAGTTGAGAAACGGATAAGGGCGTGCCACACGCGCGCGCGCGCGCCGCCGCCGCCGCCGCCGGCCGGGCCGGGCTCGGGCCGAGCTGTGGCGTGGCGTGGCGAGGCGAGGCGAGGCAAGCGGGCGGGCGTGGTGTGGTGTGGTGTTAATTTTTAGCACCCACTAACTCGACCTGGCGCTTGATCTCCCTGAGACTCTCGATCTTCCCGGCGCATGCCTCCGAGGCTTCTCGGCTCCCCTTGCGATTCTTCCAACTCTAGATAAAAGAGAGACTCATTCCAGAAACAAAGTTCAGTTGTTCGATAGCTTTCCTCATCTCGTAACTCTGCGCGCACGGAGGAGCGAGAGGGCAGGTGCCTCCGAAGCCCTTGTCGTTCGGGACCTTGCACGGGGGATCGGCAATTAGGTTTTTGGAGAGCGTCTACGCGACTGCCCAAGAATCTTCGTCTTCTTCCCGATCACCGACGTCTTCTTCGTCGAGGATTCTTCTCCTACAGCATGTTGACTTCGGAATCACGGACGGGAGGGTATGATCGTTTTATCTTCTCTCAGTTTATTCCATATGTCCAGTCTTACCGGTCTGTTTCTGTCAAATATATGCTCTATGTATGTGCTTTATTATTACAGTCATGTTGCTTCATATGTAGCCTTATGCTTGTTGCAAATCTGAAATGTATATCATGCCAGTTTCTCTCTGTTATGATTTATGAATCAAGTTCACATGTTTCTGTTTTTCATATGTTTTATATGATACATGATCTAGCATGTATTTTCACCATGGATATAATCGATATCATGATTTCAATGATTGATATTTTTTTATATGTCATCATCATGCTGTTAAATTATGGAATTAAAATGACATGGAAATTGCCTATTATTCTAACAGTATTTTTTCCGCTTGGAACAATGATTTTGTATTCGATGATGGAAAACATTGTCTCATACAAGACACTCCGGTGTTTAGGAACTCTAATATACTCAATATTTTTTTTTTCAACACGAGGCAACCCCATGTAACGGAAATACAAAGAGTATGTTAGCCCATGCACAACATTGTCATCTTCCAAATTGCTAACTTTGTATCTGTATGTTATATATGCTGCTTTGTCACGTTCATGGTGCAAGCTCTGCACAGTGCCCCCTGTAGTAGTAGTAACGTGCAAGCTCTGCACAGTGCAGGGGCCACAAGACGAGACCATCCCCGCCGGCCGGCCCGATCGATCTCGCCCGCCACCGCCATGTGACCGATCTGCCGCTCGCGTTTCACCTTTCGTCCACCGACTCCCACATGCTTGTGTCCAAGTGAGCCATTACCGGCATGGCTAAAGCGACGTCGCGGCGCGAGGACAGGTTCCCCAAGCCTTGGCCCGTGGCCCTGGAGACGCATTTGCCAAGACATGTGAGGTGAGGGCAAAAGGCAGCGGTAGAAACGCCGCTTTAGCTGTGCGCCTGTACACGAACAAGGAACACCTTCAGTGCTCGCCTATTCAGAGCGGTCTAGCACAATTCTGGAACAAAGTTATGGAGCCTCCTGCGGTCCTGCCCTCCTCTTTGGGTTCATTGATCTCATCTCCCGGCGCGCCGGCGGGCATGATTTTTTTTTTGTTGTTGTTGAAACGAACGTGGGCAACGCATGAATTTTAACCAAGAGCCGTTCACTCAATCATCCTTGAGGGACACTGGGACATTGAACGATTTTATCCCTTTTCGTTAGGAGAACCTCGCGAGTTTATACGGGGATGAACAGCAGCAAGTGACAAGATCCAGAAATGGGCCGAGCTAAATGAGGATTTGAACGGGCCGAATCATTTCATTGTTTCGGAGGGAAAGAACCTGCTTTTCTGCAACACCACTCTACCACTGCGGCAGAGTGTTCAGTCATTCAGACGAGTCGTCGTCACCTAATAAGACTCTGCTCTTGACAGCAATTGAATATCTGAAATTCCAAGCAGTTGCTGAGCAACGGTTCTAAGGCTATATATGATGTCCATATACAAAGAAAGGGTTATATAAGATGTCACTTATGATGATACGAATTCTGAGCAAATATTAGGTGACTAAATACAGCACTGAACAATACGGGGGCACCGGGTATAAGACAACACACTAGGATGAACATCTTAGCGACGTTTCCTTCTGCACCACCACTTTGTAGTCTTTACTGATCAAGCCAAGCCGGCATAACCTGAAACTCTGCACTTCAGCTCGATTGACCATACGAAATGGCAAAACATGTCCCATGCTACAACAACACAACTCTAATACTCTATATATGATTCCATTTGGAAGGTATAAATTACTAGATCTCTGAACATTTTGAATGTGCATACATATTGCACCAATGTAATGCTGAACAAAGCCAAATTATTAGCTGCATGGAACTATAACGCCGGGTACAGGACAGCGCGGCGTGCCAGCGCGCTCATTTTGCAGCCACTTGGCTCCCATAAAACCACAGGCATCCCAAGCTCCGTGAAACGCTCCATGCCTAGTGTCCATCAGCACCTCCTGCACTGCTGAGAAACTGAAACCCCACACAATCTAGTGCCCGGAGGCGTTCGTACCAGCGCAGCAATGCCGGTCACCGCCGGCGGCCGGTCCACCCTCGTCCTCTTCGTCACCGCAGTGGTGCTGGCGACCACTTCGGCGCCGGCATGCCATGCCGCGCACAACATCACCGCTATCCTCTCTGGGCGCCGGGACCTCGCGGAGTTCAGCCGCGAGCTCGCGGCCACGGGGCTCGCGGACGACATCAACGGGCGGAACACGATCACGGTCCTCGCCGTGGACGACGCCCACATGGCGCCGCTGAAGGCGCGTGGCCTCCCGCGGGAGACGCTGCGGCACGTGCTCTCCCTCCACGTCCTCGTCGACTACTACGACGACGCGAAGCTGCACCGCCTCCCCGGCGGCTCCGCGGACGTGTCCACCCTGTTCCAGGCCTCGGGCGACGCCCCCGGGAGCGCCGGCATGGTGAAGATCGCGGAGCGCCGGGGCGGGCGCGTGGCCTTCGTGCCCCAGGACGGCGCCGGCGACGACGCGGGGAGCACCACCATCTTCTACGTCAGGTCCGTCCACGAGACGCCCTACAACATTTCGGTTCTTCAGGTGAGCGGCGTGATATCGTCCCCTGAGGCCGAGGCGCCCGCGGCGGCGGCCGACGCAAGCAGGCGCAACGTCTCGGACGTCATGTCCAAGAACGGGTGCGGGCGCTTCGCGGGCCTCGTCACGGCCACGGGCGACGCCGCCGCGACGTTCGAGAAGAAGGCCAACGACGGCGGCGGCAGCTTCACGTTCTTCTGCCCGGCGGACAAGGCGGTGGAGGCGTTCCAGCCAACGTTCAACAGGCTCTCCGCCGACGCCAGGCTCGCGGTGGTGCTGTACCACGGCGCGCCGGGGCACTACTCCATGCAGGCGCTCAAGGCGGGCGACCAAGACCTGCGCACGATGGCCTCGCTCGACGGGGGCAAGTCCGACTTCGACTTGGCGGTGCACAACGTCCGCGACAAGGTGACGCTGGTGTCCGCGACGCACAACGTGGCCAGGGTCACCCGCACGCTCGCGGACGAGGAAGCCGTCGCCGTGTACATGATCGACGCGGTGCTGGTGCCGTGTAACCTCACGGCGCAAGGAGCAGGGGGAACGGAGCACGGCGAGCTCTCGTCCGGTCCCGATGGGCGTTCGGGCGGGAAAGACGGCGGAGGTGGTCACGTGACGAGTGGCTCGAGGGCTTCGGCTCCGACTCCGTGCTGGCTACCGCGTGAATGGCTCGCCACCTCGGCGCTTCTGTTCACTCTTCTGGCGGCGTTTGCGTCTGGTTGAGTGATCGATCGGTCGGTTCACCGTCGATTGCTACTGCTAGGTTGTGATTGTGTGCGTGTGCGTGCGTGTGGATCATGTCTCTGCTTAGATTTTCGTCGACTCTGTGTCAGTCTCATTGAAACCTGTCGGTATGCTTTTCAGTTAAGTGACCAATGATCATCAGAGGTTGTCTCCTTGCAGTTGCAGATGTCTGGTTTGGAATTTGCTAGAGCCTTGCTATGCATATGCACGGAAATGGTTTCAAAGGTTCAACATGAATGAAAAATGAAAGATGGGAAATCATGCTGAGCCTACGACGATCTTTTTCTAAGTATTTTTGCCTGCCTTTTCTTGCGCCGTTGGTCCAAAGTAGTCAGCCCCGAACTAAGCTGACCGGGACCAAAGCTCTCAACCTCTGAGGTGGATGGAGTCTGTTCAAACTAACTAAGGGCTTCGTTGGTTCGTTTCCACAGATCACAACTAGGCATGTCGCATGTAGGTAGCATATCCAAGTTCAAACATAGGAGTTGTTTGGCTGATGATTTCTGCGACTGACAAGCCGGCTGAAGCTGATTTGTTGTGAGAGAAAAACAATGTAACATGTCTGTTGTCGAAATCCAACACACAATCAACACTAAATTTGCCATGGCTTAACTCAGGAGTCAGGAGTGGCAGGCTGGCAGGCGACAGCTAACCAAACACCTTCTTCATGTACAGGTTAGACGTGCCAAAACCTGTGCCCGTTAATCAAACAGACCCCCAAAAGACGAAGAGCTCCAAGCATCTCCTTTCAATTTGTAGGCCTGCAGTTGCATTTTGCTTACCTAGTACGTTTAGGATCTTGTGAAACTTTCCGAAAGAGTGCAGAGTACATGGTAGACAGAACACGTACTCTTTTGCCGTTCAAAGAAGTTGCGCGGCTCTGTTGAAGTGTTAGCGGTAAAGACTAAAGAGAGCCGAAGAGCAGCTAGCAAAGCGGTTCCTGCAAACTGAGCTGGCCTGTGCAATGGCCAATTGGCCATGTTACCGGGTTGGGTTTTTTTTGGAAGGTCTGGTACGTTATCCTCTGATGCAGCGGCTTTAGCTTTGCTTGCTACAACAGCTTTCAATCTGGTCCATGGTTAATGATTAAGTTGGCACTAATTGACTGGGCATCTGCGCCACCAATAGGTGTAGTTTGATGTGAACAGCGCATTAGAGATGGTGATTTCAGTCACTAGAGAGCGGAGACTCAGGAGCATGCCACGGCTTGGATGACGAACCCGAGGGCCATGTACCTTGGTCCATACGGTTGTGTTAAATGATGAGATATTCAGTTAGGAGTTGATATGCTCCGGTGATTGTAAACGTGGTGATATTATCCCACAATTGTAGCTAGGGTTTGTTGTAGTCTAACTGCTTCATGTAATCCCTGTACAATACCTCTATATAATGAAACACCGAGAGCCCTGAGGGGTATCTCATTGCTGCATATTTCCTTATATGGTATCAGATGCCTTCTGTTCCTAACGGACATCGATCCGATCTGCATCGCCTCCTTCCAATGGCGGCCTCCTCCTCCATTGCACCGCTTGCTTTTGGCCTTCTCCCCGTCGTCTCGGAGAAGCTCACCCGCGGGAACTACAACATGTGGCACGCCACCGTGTCGTCTGCTCTCAAGGGTGCTCGCCTCGCTGGTTACATCCAGAGCACAGTTGCGCCCCCATCTCCGTTCCTCACCGATGCATCTGCATCTCCTGCGGATGGCAAGACGGTGGACCCTCAGCCCAATCCGGCGTATGAAAAGTGGGTGGCTGAGGACCAGATCATCCTTAGCTACCTGTTCAACTCCCTCTCCAGGGAGGTTTTCGGTCAGGTCGCGACGGCGACCACAGCGGCGGAACTTTGGGCCGCGATTCAAGATCTTCATGCTTCGCAGTCGAGGGCGCGCGTCATGTCCACGCGCATGGCCCTGACCACAGCGTCCAAAGGAACGTCGTCCGTGGCCGAGTTCTTTGTGAAGATGAAAGGCCTCGCCGACGACATGGCTTCGGCGGGCCGCAAGCTGGAGGACGAGGAACTTGTCTCCTTCATCCTCACCGGCCTTGGCGAGGACTTCGAGTCCATCGTGACCGCCATGGCCTCTCGCGTGGAACCGATCTCCGTCAACGAGCTGTATGCCCAGCTCATCGCCTTTGAGCAGCGCAAGGAGATTAACAGCGGCGGGTCGCAATCTTCCACTAATATGGCCGCCAAGGGTGGTCGTGGGGGAGGGGGGAACTACCCCAACTCCAACTCCAACCAGTCTCGCGGCCGCAATGATGGTGGCCGTGGAGGTTTTCGTCGCGGCGGCGGTGGCCGTGGCAATGGTGGCTGTAGCAACGGTGGTGGCGGCGGCGGTGGCCGTAACTTCCTTCAAGGTGTCTTCTGCCAGCTGTGTGGGAAGGAGGGCCACACGGTGGTGCGCTACTTCAAGCGATTTGACGCCAACTTCACGGGGCCACCACAAAAGAGCGCTTCGTCCGCAAGCACGGCACCCTATGGGGCGGACACCAACTGGTATGTTGATTCTAGCGCAACGGATCACATAACCGGTGAGTTGGAGAAGCTTTTCTTCCGCGACAAGTACCGTGGCGGAGAACAAGTGCTTACGGCCAATGGGGCAGGTATGACAATTAATCACATTGGTCATAGTACTTTGCGTTTCCTAGTTCGTGATATCCATTTAAACAATGTTCTTCATGTTCCAAGTGCAAGTAAAAATCTTGTCTCTGCTCATCGTCTTGTTAAAGACAACAATGCCTTTCTTGAACTTCACCCATGCCATTTTTCTCTTAAGGACCAGGTGACGAGGAAGACACTCCTAGAAGGGCGATGTGAGGGAGGTCTTTATCCATTGAAGCCATATACACAAAATCATTCTCCACCGAATAAACAAGTTCTTGGCGCCTTCAAGCCTTCCACCTCCTTGTGGCATAGTCGCCTAGGTCATGCTTCATCACCCGTCGTTTAGAAGATTCTTAGTCGTCATAAGCTTTCTTTTTCTAGTGATTCAAATAAAAATGTGATTTGTGATGCGTGTCAGATGGGGAAAAGCCATCAGTTACCCTATCCTAAGTCAAACAATGTGTCATCCAAACCTTTTGAGCTTGTGTTCACTAATGTATGGGGACCGGCACCAATCTCGGTGGGTCGGCATTCTTATTATGTCAGTTTTATTGATGATATTAGCAAATTCACCTGGATCTATTTGTTGCGTTATAAGTCTGAAGTTTTCCAATGCTTCCATGATTTTTAACACATGGTTGAGCGCCAGTTTGATCATAAAATTCTTGCAGTGCAGTCGGACTGGGGAGGAGAATACCAGTCCCTCAATTCCTTCTTTAAGCGCCTAGGCATTGCTCACCATGTTTCTTGCCCACATGCACACCAACAAAATGGATCCGCTGAACGCAAACACCGCCATATAGTCGAAGTCGGTCTCTCCCTTCTTGCACACGCATCCATGCCACTAAAATATTGGGATGAAGCCTTCCTAACAGCTGTTTTCATCATTAACCGCCTACCGTCTAAAGTCATCACTAATGATACACCACACGATCGTCTCCTTGGCACTCCTCCGGACTACTCCTTCTTTAGAACCTTTGGATGTGCGGTATGGCCGAACTTGAGGCTTTACAATGCTAAGAAACTCCAATTTCGTTCTATACGTTGTATTTTCCTTGGGTATAGCAACTTACACAAGGGTTTCAAGTGCCTCGATCCCTCTACAGGTCGTGTGTATGTCTCACGTGATGTGGTCTTTGATGAATCGGTATATCCTTTCTCTCAGCTCCATCCTAACGCCGGGGCCCGTCTCCGCGCCAACCTTGAACTCCTACCCAATGCACTTAAGAACCCATCACCGAAATTTGGGAATGCTCATGTACATGATCAATGCTTGGTTAATTCTGACCCCACTAACGCTGTGTCAAGTTCTTCTTCCTCTCTGGATGCAACAGGAACAAGTCCGGTGGAAAATGGCGAAGAAACAAGGGCATTTGCGCGCTATTTCATGTGCTCCATGGATTCGGCGCGTTGCGACAGCGCCGGCACGCCCTTCGGGGCGGATTCGCCTGCTCCTTGGACTGATGTGGGATCGGAGGCGGATACAATCCTGGTTGCGTCCGGGTCGGTCACGTCCGAGTCTGGTCCTGCTGCCTCGACTGCGCCCATGGCTCCCGGACCATCTACTGGCACATCGGGTCCCGATCTTGATCCCGGTCTCGGTGCCACCTCACCGCCTGTGTCTTCAGCGATGTCAGGAGATCTTTCTTATGGATCCCCTATGGCTACTGCTCCTTTAGCCTCGTCTGTGCCAGCTACGGCTGCTCCGCCTCCACATCGTCATGGCACACGGTTACAACATGGCGTCACCAAGCCCAAGCAATACACTGATGGCACAATGCGCTGGGGTTTTCACAGCTCCGTTGATGCAGCCGAACCAGCCAATGTTAAAGCCGCTTTGCAAGATGATCGCTGGGCTTCGGCCATGAACAAGGAGTACACTGCCTTGATGAACAATCAAACCTGGCATCTGGTTCTTGCACCGAGAGACAAGAATATCATAGGGAGCAAGTGGGTATACAAAGTCAAACGGAAAGCTGATGGCACAATCGATCGGTACAAGGCACGTCTTGTTGCGAAGGGTTACAAGCAGCATTATGGGATTGATTACGAGGATACCTTCAGTCTAGTTGTTAAGGCTGCAACCATCCGCCTTGTCTTGTCAGTGGCAGTCTCAAAGGGTTGGTCTTTGCGCTAGCTGGATGTACAGAATGCCTTTCTTCATGGTGTTCTTGAGGAAGAGGTCTATATGCGTCAGCCTCCGGGATACGAAGATGAGAAACATCCAACCTATGTTTGCAAATTGGATAAGGCTCTTTATGGTCTCAAACAGGCTCCACATGCTTGGTATGCATGACTTTGCGGCAAGCTGGTTCAGCTGGGGTTCACACCGTCCAAGGGGGACACATCTCTGTTCTTTTATCACAAAGGGACAGTTACTATGTTTGTGCTAGTGTACGTTGACGATATCATTGTGGCGAGTTCATCTTTAGTAGCAACCAAGGCGTTGCTCACAGATCTTGAGGCCGAGTTTGCACTCAAGGATCTTGGTGATCTCCACTACTTTCTTGGCATCGAGGTGAAGAGAAGTAGTGATGGCCTGGTCATGTCTCAACAGCGGTATGCCACTGATGTTGTGAAGCGCGCCAACATGTGGAATTGCAAGCCGGTTGACACCCCTATCTCTACAGCCGAGAAGCTCAGTCTCACTAAGGGTGACAGTCTTGGGGAAGCAGCCTCCACCAAGTACCGGAGTGTGGTTGGTGCTCTTCAGTACTTAACGCTCACCAGACCAGACTTATCCTTTGCGGTAAACAAAGTTTGCCAATTCCTTCATTCACCAACGACAGTGCATTGGAGTGCTGTGAAAAGAATTCTGCGCTATGTCAAAGGGACTCTCACGATGGGTCCGAAACTACGGAAATCCAATTCCACTCTTGTAAGTGTGTTCTCTGATGCCGATTGGGCAGGATGTGTTGATGACAGGAGATCAACGGGGGGATTTGCAGTGTTCTTTGGGCCAAATCTTGTGTCATGGAGCGCTCGCAAACAACCCATAGTGTCCCGTTCTAGTACTGAAGCCGAGTACAAGTCTTTAGCCAATGCGACGGTGGAGATGATGTGGATTCAACGATTGTTAATAGAACTTGGTATATCACACTCCCCGGTGGCTCGGTTGTGGTGTGACAACATTGGTGCTAAGTACTTGTTTGCTAATCCAGTTTTCCATGCCAGGACGAAGCACATAGAAATCGATTTTCACTTTGTGCGTGAACGGGTGGCGCAAAAACTGTTGGACATCAGATTTATTAACACTGGTGATCAGGTAGCTGATGGTTTTACAAAGCCTATTTCTGCAGCAAAGTTACGAGAATTTAGATTCAATCTCAACCTTGTAAGTGGCTGAGATTGCAGGAGGATGTTAAATGATGAGATATTCAGTTAGGAGTTGATATGCTCCGGTGATCGTAAACATGGTGATATTATCCCACAATTGTAGCTAGGGTTTGTTGTAGTCTAACTGCTTCATGTAATCCCTGTACAATACCTCTATATAATGAAACACCGAGAGCCCTGAGGGGTATCTCATTGCTGCATATTTCCTTATAGGTTGGCCCAAGTTATTGCCTTCTTTTAGCCTAGCGGCCCGGATATAATCTTTTGAAGTGTATAAGTCAATTTGGTCTTTCAGAAGGGTTGTTACAAAGCCCAGAAGGAAACAAAAACATAAGTCGGGGGGTGAGGTGTGTGTGTGTGTGGTGGTGGGGGGGGGACAGGAACAACATATGTTGGAGGGGTGAATTTCAGGTGGGAGAAAGAGTTGGTGGTCATAGGTGGGAGTGGGATGGAGCGATTGGGGTTAGCGTTGGTGCCGATGATGTGGGTGAGGTTATGTTGGGACAGGTGGTGTAGGGACACATGGTGTAATGACATGTGGGTGGAGGCGATTGGGGTAGTGGGAGCAACCCTTAGGTAGGGCATCTATCTATAGGGCGGCATTGACACACTCGGGTTGGCAATGAACGTGGCACCCACAACGGCAGCAGTCCATAGGGTCGTGATAGTCCCGCACAAAGTGAGTTGCGGAGAGGCAGCAAAAGCACCTGACTGAGGAGGGGGCATTTGGAAAAGCTTCGGCGTTGAGCTTGGGAAGTGGGGGTGGAGGAAGGAGGGCTTTCAAGTATGATGTTGCGGTTAGTTGGGGGTGGAGTAAAGGATGAGTCGACTCCCTACAATGTCCCATTTGGTGTGGCAGAGGCATGTCTTGTCCCTGAGCGATGGGCATCCTTGAGGGAGACAAGACATGAGGAGGGGGTTCAATCAAGGGTAGGAGATCTTTGAGCTGGCAAGATTGGTTGGGAATATCACCGGTCTCCACGAGCCACACTCCAAGCGTTGGTTCCTAAGGCTATGAGGAGCGGTGGATGTTGGGGCTATTAAAAGCTCTTCTTCGTCCTCTAGAGTCTCAGCCGTTGCTAGGGCACCGTTGAGGTCACAATGCAGCCAGAAGCGGTTTGCACCCAAGATGAGCACATCATGCATGAGGATAAGATTGGCAACATTAGGGCTAAAGATAAATAGTTCAGAAATGACAAGATAGGCGAAAGTGGCGTGAAGCAGCATATGTGGCATGCAGAGGTGGAAAGAGAGCATGCTAGAAACATAAAGCAACTGAAAAGTAAGGTGATCGATCTAGGCAGGGAAGTAGTAACCCAATGAACGTCCGGAGGTGAGTGAAGGATGGAGGGTAATGGGTAATACATCAGAGTGAAGGTCATAAAAAACAGGGTTGTAGAAGGTGATCCCTGTCTTGGGCATGTTGATGACAATATGTAGCTGGCGCCCTTTCTTTCCCCTAGTATGGGCTTCCACATTGTCATCGCACGGCCGGCAGTGGAGCTTGGCAAGCCATGCTGGCGGACAACCAATAATAGCACCTAGCATGCTGGTGGCCACTGCCACTGTTGCCGTCTTGAGGTGGGAATTCACTAGCGCGAGCTTTCTAGGACTCAGAGGTGGCGGTCGTGCTAGTTTGGTCGTAAGCGTCTCGTAGCTAGGGACGTGAGGGTTGACTCTCACACCTCTAGTGTTTCTTTTTTTAAAATAGTAAGTAGCTGAATATCCCATCCATTTTTTCCTAAAATTCCTTATCATTTAATAATACTTCAAACAATACTTTTTGTTGTTGTGATGATATTTCAAATAATATAGTAATTGCTTGACAGAATTTATTGCTTGCAAGATATGATATCTTTGGGCAGGATTCAACACTTAGCTTCAGGTAAGATTTTCTTCGAATGTACTTCTTCCGTTCAAATTTATAGGTTGTTTTAATTTTTTTTTTCAAATACATAACTTTCATTATATATCTAGACATATCGTATGTCTAGGTGTATATCAAAAGATATGTATCTAGAAAAATCAAAGTGATCTATAATTTAGGATAGAAGGTGGTACAATATATTCAATATTTGAAATATAGAGTATCCTGCTCCAGAGGACTTCAATGCTTGGCTGCGCTAAACAATAGCAGTTACAATTAATACTTGGGGAGGGGGGGCACCGAACTGATTTTCTGTAAAAAAAAAAAAAAAAAAAAAAAGAGAGGGCGGGGCTTGTTGAGATCTGAAAGCGTAGCACGGTTGCACAGGGGTCAACTCCGTGGGCTGCGCCAAACGGACGCACGCAAGCCAAAAGCCAAGCGCTCCCGACGTCGTCAGTCGTCACGACCCACGCCCGCGGCTCGCCTCCTTTTGGAGTTACCCTTCCTTCCAGGGCTACATCGGCAGGCGATCGAGATGCATGGGCATTAATTCATGAGCCGGGCAGTTGCGTCTGCCGGTAGGCGACCTGCCCTGCGTTGCGTCTGCCGGTAGTTGGGAGGCGAGCAGCAGCGACGCGGGCCGTGCAGCCAGGGCAAGAGCCCGGCAGGGCAGGGTTACGCGTCCGTGCGTGGATCCAGGTGCCGGGGGGCCTCGCGACCGTGACGCCGCGGCACCCCACCGTCCCATGTGTTGCTTCCTGCGTCCGGGCCTGCGTGTACCCAATCAGTAGTAGCCCCTGTAGCAGACACTCAACCCGGCACGGCTGCTATAAATAGGGAGGATCCCATGGCAAGAGACTCATCACCACAAGTTTACAGCACACACGGGAGTGTGCGAGAGAGAGGGAGAGGATGGGCCTTAAGGCGAAGCAATGTATGCAAGTGATAGTATCTCTACTTAACGTGATGGCTGCAAATTAGAAGCACACTGTGATCCAGCTAACAATTTCTTGGTTGGGTTTGGGTGCGTGCAGGTCCTGCGAAGAAGGGCGGCCGTGACGACAAGGTCGCCGCGTCGTCGTCGGACGGGGAGGGAGTCACGGGCACCCGCGGGCTGCCGATGACTAACCTCGTGCGCCTCATGCGACAGGTGATCCCCAAGCGCGTCAAGATCTCCTCGCGCGCCAAGGATCTCACGCACGACTGCGCCCTCGAGTTCGTCGGCTTCCTCACCGGCGAGGCGGCCGAGCGGGCCACGGCGCAGCACCGCCGCACCATCGCGCCCGAGGACTTCACGTGCTCGCTCCAGGCGCTCGGCTTCGACGACTACGTCAAGCCCATGAGCACGTACATCAGCCGCTACCGCGAGCAGGTCAACCCCGCCGGCTACCGCGGGTTCGCGCGGCGCCCTCCTCCCCCTGCGACGGTGGTGGCGGCCGCCACGGCGGCGCCATGCGTTTCCGATGAGGAGACGCATGGTCGTGTTGCCCGACATGGAGAGTGTGATGATGGCGGGAGCACGTCGGTGCACGCGCCCACGCCGAGTGCGCACACTTCACCTGATAACATGTGACCGCTTCACAGTTTGATCCGTTGCATCATGCATGGTTGCACGGTCGGCTTGCGAGCATAGCGAACGACCAGAGCCGTTCATGCACTACGAATACGTAGGAGTACCAATCGGATTATTGAAGAAGAAGCAGGCTACCTCCGTGTGTATCGCGATGTTCGTTGTCTTGTACTCCTATGCTGACTCTTTTATTATAATCACAAAAAATATATAAAGTTATCTGAGTCTTACAAAAGGCTAAATAGTACTCCATCTATGGCTCTGTCCCAAATTATAATTCATTTTAACTTTCTTAGAGAGTCATCTCAAGTTTGAATAAAATTTTATATAATAAAATAATAACATTTATGATACCAAATAAGTATCATTAGATTTTTTATAAACTATATTTTTATAGTATACCCATTTGATGTTATAAATCTTTATAATTTTCTCTATAATTTTGATTAAACTTGAGATGTTTTAACTCTTCAAGAAAGTTAGAATGAAAAGAGTATATGAAACATGATGTTTCTATATATTATCTTATGAATTATTCTACAGCACGGGAAATATGCGATCTAACTGTCCACTCTACTTTTGAAAAAAAAAATCTTTCTGGTTTTGAAAAGAGGTGGAGCGTGTGTGGAAAAAAAAACTAAACGCCTACCGGCACATGCGTGACCGCACATGAACAAGGGCCGCTCATGACGTTAGACCCACACGAAAAGGTATTCCCTATGTTTCAAATTATAAGTGGTTTGACTTTTCGAGATAATAACTTTTACTATGCATCTAAAAAAGACAAAATGACTTATAATTTGGAACAGATGGAGTAGAAATCACACAAAATCTAAAAAAAAGAAAAGAAAATCAAACTGCAAATTCAAAGTATATCAAGGAAAAAGCATCAACAATATCTTAAGTCAGACTAATGCATTCTCTATGTTTCTTCCCATTATATCTCCTCTCCGAACTCTTCCTATATCGTTTCTTGTTGGTATGATATGCAGAAGCTCGATCTGATAGCATTTAATTGCAACACTGATGTGATCTTAATATGTCCTTGGCCTTTGGATTGCTGGTTCCTTCACATCATTATCCAACCTGTAGGAAAGAACATTAGTTGACATTAAAGCTTCAGTTAAAGTGAACTAAGAATCTGAATAATGGTTTATGTTGTGTTAGGAACCTGCTTTATGTTGTGACTCTTTCATTATATCATAGAAGATATAATAAGAGTTACTGAATCTTACAAAACGCTATATAGAAGCCTGTTGGTTCCATATATCTTATGAATTGTACTACAACTTTGGTGTCCTGGAAACATACGATTCGATACCCATCCTACTTTTAGAAATAAATTAATTAACTTTCTATTTTTGGAAAGACATGGGGCATAAGCTGGAAAAAACTCGTGCTCCTGCAGGTGAACGTGCGACCGCATGCTAGCGAGCGCGGCTCGTGACATTGGGCCCACACAAAAAAGCACATGAGTATTCTATTCCCTAGCCAATTGTCTTATGACATTGGGTCCACACAAAAAAGCACATGTCGCAAGTTGTGTGCCTCCGGGTTGCGCGACCGTGGACAGACAAGTGCCGCGCATGACGTTAGACGCACACGAAAAAAACACGTAGGTATTCAAAATCCCCATACGTAACCCATATCAGATATAGAAATCACACAATATCCAGAAACTCACAGTAATCTTGATGTTTCAAATAAACATATTCAGACAAGTATATTGAGGGGAAAAGTCTACTTAACTCCCCACCTTTCATACATGGTCTACTTCACCCCCAACTATGAAATCGTCTGTTTTACCCACTGAATTTTCCAAAACCGTCTATTTTACTTCCTGGGCGGTTTTTTGCAGCGGGTTTGCTACAGTAATGGTGGGTTTGAATTTTTTTATTTTTGGTGAATCTTTGAAAAATCACAGTAAATCATAGAAAAATCATAAAATAAAAAATCTAATTTTGTTGAACTCCACATGAGTAGATCTACATAGTGAATATATAATACGATATGCTTTAGTACAAAAATTTTACTGTAGCCTTAGATTAATTGGAAAATCTAATTTTGTCTGTAATTAATTGGAATAATGCATAGCTGCAGCTTCTATGGTCCAATTGTGGTGAAATTTTTATGGTACGCTAATTATTGTATGCTTGAACTATAGTAAAAATTCCGTACTCATTGGACTATGTATAACTTAGTTATAGATAAATTCTAATTAATTACAGACAAAATTGGATTTCCCAATTGATCTAAAGCTACAAAAAAAATTTACTAAAGCATACCGTATTATATATTCACTGTGTAGATGTACTCATGTGGAGTCCAATAAAATTAGATTTTTCTATGATTTTTCAAAAATTCACCGAAAATAATAAAAAAAAAAGAAAATTCAAAACCACCGGCACTGTAGCAAACCTACTGTTACTGTAGCAAAAACCGCCGCTGAAAACCGCTCAGGGGATAAAATAGACGGCTTTAGAAAGTTCAGGGGGTAAAACAGACGGTTTCATAGTTGGGGGATGAAGTAGACCAAGTATGAAAGGTGGGGGATTAAGTAGACTTTTTCCTATATTGAGGCAAAAGTATCAACAGTACCCTAAATTAGAAATGCGTTTTCTATGTTTCTTCGTTCATATCTCCTCCCCAAATTTTTCCTATCTCGTTTCTTGATGGTACTTGATCTAATAGCAGGAGTTGGATCTCATAGCATATAATTGCAACATTGATGTGACCTTAACATGTTCTTGACCTTTGAACTATTGGTTCCTTCACATCATTGTCCTACATGTAGAAAAGAACATTAGTTGATATTAGAGCTATGACTAAAGTGGATTGGGAATCTAGCACTAGAACTTCCAATAATATTTGCTTCTTATGAACTGTACTACAACGTGAGCATGCGGGAAACACGAGAGGACGAGGATGCATACGGCGTTCTTTTCAAAAAAAAATTGAGAGAGGAGCGTGTGGCTTCTTGCAGGTAGAGTGGTGCAGGCCGTTTTGGGCCTTGGCCCATACAGTGTTTGATTTAGCCCTGGTTTTTGTTAAATAATATTTTAAATATAGTTTACTGCTTTAATCATGACCAATGTTAAAAATAATCGATGTTAGATTGTCAATTAGCTGTTTTTTTATTTATCATGTATGAGGGCAGTATGGACATTTGATATCTTTCACCCATTCCTAAAAAAACAAGAGCCGTTTTGCCAAACCTTTTTTAGAAGGGTTTTGGGTTTTTCAGAGAATCTACTTCTTCAGAGGAGTCAGAGCTGGAGTTATTTTTGGAGGAGCCCAAACCCTGCCGAACAGGCCCTAAATTTTCTTCTTTCTAGCTACTGTAGTTGCTGAGTCCGTGTTGTAGAGCAAAGGCTTCCGATCAACCCTGCATGAAATTTTTTAGGCATGTCCAAGAGGAAAATATGTGGTAGAAACCACATACTAAATGGAAACATGAAAAACAATTCAAAAAATATATTGTGGTCGTTTTTTTTTTTGAAATTTGATATATCCATGGTGCTTACAAATATGTACTCATGTGCAAAAGTTGGGATACAAACTCAAACTATAAAAACTCAGACAAAAATGACAGATTTTATATGCACATGTAGCTGAAATTTGTTATTTTTGTATGTTTTTTCTCTTCAAAAGCATGTATGTGTCCTGGCTTTTGCATGTGAGTATATATTTGTAAGTACTACGGATATTACCAAATTTCATTTTTTTTTTTAGTAACCAAAGTATATTTTTAAATTGATTTTTATGTTTCTACCTAGTATGTTGTTTTCACCACATATTTTGCCATGTCAAATGCAGATTCATGCAGTACAGAGCAGCCTTGCTAGTAGCACTTGTACAGAGCAACCCTGCTAGTTGCACTTGTATGAATTATTGGCGTGGACTTGTGAAGTTCAGTCGAGTGGATACGTGGATTCCTGTGAGGTGAGCCCATGAGATCTCAGAAAAAAGGATACGTAGTTAGCATGTGCTGTGCTGAAAAACTTACAAGTTGGCTTGAAATATCGAGTCCGCATCGAAATTTCAGAAGAGAGCCACACTCCAAACAATTGGTGTGGATCTCTTTCAGTTCAGAGCAGCAGCTAGCAAAGAGCATTGCACAAGAATTTAGAGATAAGGTAGCCATCAATTCGTTACTAACAGGGATTTGCAAAGAGAAACATGTGATGATGCAGCCACTGACAACAAGAGTCCGTGATGCTAGCGAATTAGTCTTTCTGTTGATCATCAGATCGGCCGCAAGGCAGCTGAATACAGGGTGCAGTAACATGTATTTCATATGTGTTAGAGAGCACACAAGAATCATCTCGTGAAGATAAGAATCGGAGCATATAGATGAGTTCTACTCACCACACGTTCTTTCTCACATTTTTTGTTTCTTAGGCCAACATCTAAGGCGTACTTTACTGGCCTGAGAGGCTCTCCACTGAAAAGAGTTCAGCAGCAAACACGTACCAGAGACCCTCTGAGTAATCAAAATAAGTGGCTAGTAGCATGACAGGGCAGCAGTCACTTCTAGATTTAGTTTGAGTATATTTCATAATTAGTTGATGTCGTTCCTTCAAATAATTAGTTGATGTCTGCAAAGTTTCTGTGGCACGGGTCTTCAAATATGTATCAAATGTAAGGTGCAAATCTGAGACCAGTGCCCAGCTATGTACATAACCTGTTCATGCTTGCAGAGTTGCATAACAAACGCCAAAGGGCACTATTGATGTGCCTTTCAGACTTTCTTTGTGCTTTTTTTATTAAGTATAGTACATGCATGCAAGTATAATCATGTGATGGCTAGAGATGCAAGGAGATATTTTTTTTCTTCTTCTTTTGATGTGCCAAATATCCCAGTCATACCCCATCAGTTCAGAAAACTAGAAAAGAGAGAAGCTGCTGCTGAGAAGTGAGAGCATTGCGCAAATATGTCTGTCAGTGCTAAATGCAACGCAGCAAGCTTCTCAAGGGCTCCTCCAAATTCAGTATAGATAGTTATTATCAACGCTGGAATGCGTAGAACAAGCAGGCCAACACGATCCTCATGAGAACCGTGTACTGTATTCATATTAGTATGTATTTGGACTTTGGACTTGGAGTCCTTTTTATGCAAGTGATATGGCATTGGTATGCAGCCCGCTAGGTTGGTGTTCGTATTAAAACCTTGGTGGCTTGCTCTGATGAGTGCACACGCATGCATGCTGCTATTGCTGCGGAATTTTATTTATTTTTAATCTTTTTAAACAATATTTTAATACTAATAAAAAAATATTTGTAAATCTAGTCCTTTTGGTCACGCCACATGCGCTGGCGCTACAAGGGGCGCCACGGTGGCACGCATCGTTCACTGGAGCTAGCGTGGCGGGTCGTGGGCCTCGCCCAGTTGCGCCAGCGACTCAGGCGCGACAGAGTTATCGCGCCAGGTGGGCTGGCGCGATAAGCCCATATAAAGGCCGCGGCCTAGCTCCTTTTTCCTTCCTCTCTTCTCTCTCCCTTCACTCTAGACGAGGTCGAGGTGAGTTCATGTTCCAGTGTTCTCTCTCTTCTCTTCCTCCCATCCTTTATTTGCCTTTGATCAAGTTTGCATTTGCATTTCAGGTTTGAACCCTCTCGTGTATGAGATATGACTCCCTCACCTCAGTTGTTTTTTTTGTGTTTAGTTGATGTTTATATACTGATGTGGTTTACACTGTTGTGTGCAAAACTGGCTTTCGTTTGGTTGAATGAAAGTTGCTTTGGCTAATCACGTCTAATATATTATGGTTCATGTTGTACTTGTTAAACTTTTATGATTTTTGTGATTGGTTTTGGTTGTCAGTGCATTAGGTCTTGAGTGCACTGGTTTAGATAGCAGTATGGCTTGGATTGTTGATACTAAACTTTCTTAGAAGTGTGTGATTTGAAGTTTTTTTGTGGTGATTAGATGTATAGATGAGTTGGACTATGTATGTATAGACACCATTTACATTAAATACGTTTGTTTTAGGGTTTGGCTTCATAGGTTTATGTTATTAGAGAGATGATTGAGATGAAAATTATTGTTGAACTGTGTAATAGTATTGGTTCATATCTTTGCCTTGTTGAACTACTTTGTAATAGGTTCAATGGCAGTTCAAAATAACAACCAATTCGTGCACCATCCGAAGGACCATGGTGGTATTGGTCCTTTCCTACCAGCAGAGCCAACACCATTGTGTTACTATGGGTTATCGGCATTTGTGAAGCAGTCAAGGCATCCTGCGTCAGCTGGGCGTGCTTTCTACTATTGCCAACTTAAGAGACGTCCCCCAACACTTGATGCCTACCTAGAGGGATGCAACTTTTATCAGTGGATTGATGACGATGAAATGTTCGATCCGTTGATTATGTTGTTTCCTTATGACCCTTGAAAGAGTGTTCCATATTTAGAATTTGTTCGTGGGGTTCCACCACCACTGAACCCTCCAAAAATGACAAAGGCGGAGAAGGTTGACGCTACTTTGCGCCGTCTAGCCAATCCTCCTAGATGCCATTGTGGAGTGTCGGCGAGACTAACTACTCCCAGCCAACGTGGAGCGTTCACTGCCTTCTATCGTTGTGGATTGCCAGATTATGTGAGTTCTCATGAAAGCAATCTATCTCTAAGCTTGTGTGTGTTTTGCACATACAATGTTACACTTGGAACATGTGTTTTTTGCAAAGAGGGTTCCCATCTTGTGACTTTGAGGAGTACAACTATGGACCCAAATCGCACTGGCCTTCTGAGTATGAATTTGTGGAGTTTCAAGCAGGCATTAAGCCATGGCCATGCACAAAGATGTCGGACCATAAGTGCAAGTGTGGCATCAAGGCTCGCAAAGGAGTTGTTCCGTCTGATCTAGGATACGGATACTACTATGGCAATGCTTATGGAGGTCCGTCTGAGTTATGGGCGAGTTGACTGAACCGGTGAAGTTACTACATGAACATAAGCTACCGGTTTGTTTGTTAATTGCTTTGTGTTTGCTTAGGTGAGAAGGACATGTGATTGGGAGGACTTCACTGGTCGTGGAGAGTTAGTGGAGAGGCTAAAGATACATTCACCTCTCGATAAAGACAGGAAGCGTTGGATGAGGGAGGAGAAGCAGATGGAGGTGAGGATGAGGTATGGGGTAAAGATGCCATCATGGAAGACCCGTAACAAGATTTTAGAGGACTTTCCTCAAGTGACCGGTCGACCCCTGAACTATTACAATAGCGAGGATGAGTTGATGAGCTTCTGGCGACAAAACAAGGAGGCCTATGACTTTAAGGAGGCCGAGGATGCAAGGGAGATGGCCTTTTTTCATAGGCATATCTATCGCTTATGTGAGTAGTTGATTTCAAAATTTGTTTGGACTGGTGCATCTTCTTACAATTGTTGGCAATGAGACATTGTTTCCTTCTTGTAGTCCCCAATGATGCACCGAACGATGACCATATCCCCGCACCTATGGAGGAGGACGATGACGATGACAAGGATGATGAGTAGTGTTTCCTCTCAACTGATGAAAGGTCCTAATGGCTAGAAGGGGGTGAATAGCCTATTAAAAATTTTCTACAACAACACTTAACAAACCGGTTAGATAATTATGAGGCGAAGCGAGTGTTGTGCTAGCCTACTAAAAATGCAAGCCACCTACCCCAATTCTAGTTTATGTAGTTTTTATCCACACAATAACTATGTCACTACACTAAGTTAGTGTGCTCCCAAAAGGCTAACTAAAGAGTCACATTAACTAAACTAACAAGCTCTCACAACTAGCTACACTAAAGAGCTTGACAACTAGTTTGCGGTAATATAGAGTGAGCAAGATAGTTATACGGCCGTGTTGAGAAGTGAACCAATCAATCACAAGGATGAATACCAATGAAAACCAATCACCTCAGAATCAAATGATGAACACAATGATTTTTATCGAGGTTCACTTGCTTGCCGGCAAGCTACTCCTTGTTGTGGCGATTCACTCACTTGGAGGTTCACGAGCTAATTGGCATCACACGCCAAACCCTCAATAGGGTGCCACACAACCAACACAAGATAAGGATCATAGAAGCCACGAGCAATCCACTAGAGTACATTTTGGCTCTCCACCGAGGAAAGGTCAAGAACCCATCACAATCACCATGATCGGAGCCGGAGACAATCACCAACCTCCGCTCGACGATCCTCGCTGCTCCAAGCCATCTAGGTGGCGGCAACCACCAAGAGTAACAAGTGAATTCCGTAGTGAAACACAAACACCAAGTGCCTCTAGATGCAAACACTCAAGCAATGTACTTGGATTCTCTCCCAATCTCATAAAGATGATGAATCAATGATGGAGATGAGTGGGAGAGCTTTGGCTAAGTTCACAAGGTTGCTATATCAATGCAAATGGCCAAGAGAGTGAGCTTGAGCCGGCCATGGGGCTTAAATAGAGAGCCCCCATGAATAGAGCCGTTGTACCCCTTCACTAGGCACAACACGGGATGACCGGACGTTCCGGTCATATTGACCAGACGCTGGACCTCAGCGTCTGGTCATGTGATGTGTGCCACGTGTCCCCTCTCTTCAAATACTGAGCGCTCGATCTCAACGGTCAAGTGATGATCGGACGCGCTGCTGCGAAGTGACCGGACGCTGGACCTTAGCATCCGGTCGTTTCCAGTAAGCATCCAAAAATGATTTTTCATGACCGGACGCGTCCGCTCATGCTCGACCGGACCCACCTAGCGTCTGGTCACTCGGTGTCTGCTCTGTGCACTGCCACGTCAGTAGGACCGGACGCAACCCTCCAGCGTCCGGTCACTAAGTGACCTAGCGTCCGATCAGAGACTGACGCTAGCGTCTTTGCTGCTTCTTCTAATCGGACACGCTAGTCCTACCGAGACCAGCGTCCGGTCACTTACAGTGACCTCCATCTTTTCTGTTCTAGGGCGTCGGTGGCACCGTCGGACTATCCGCACTCCACTGGTGAAGTTCCTAACCCTTGCTCAAATATGCCAACCACTAAGTGTATCACCTTGTGCATATGTGTTAGCATATTTTCACAAATATTTTCAAGGGTGTTAGCACTCCACTAGATCCTAAATGCATATGCAATGAGTTAGAGCATCTAGTGGCACTTTGATAACTGCATTTCGATACGAGTTTAACTCCTCTTAATAGTATGGCTATCGAACCTAAATGTGATCACACTCTCTAAGTGTCTTGATCACCAAAACAAAATAGCTCCTACCATTTATACATTTGCCTTGAGCCATGTTGATAGCTTCGGCCCAAAAAGATTGACTAACATTGTACTCACTAAGCATAGACCTTGCTATATCAATGAGTGTTCTATTTTTTCTCTCAACAAGGCCATTTGATTGTGGAGTATACTTGGCTGAGAATTGATGTCTAATTCCAAATTCATCACACAACTCATTAATTCTAGTGTTCTTGAACTCACTATCATTGTCACTTCTAACTCTCTTGATGGTTGTTTCAAACTCATTGTGAATGCCCTTGACAAATAATTTGAATGTTGCAAACACATCACTTTTGTCCACTAGAAAGAATATACATGTGTATCTAGTGTAATCATCCACTATCACAAAGCTATATTTGTTACCACCAATGCTAGTGTATTGAGTTAGCCCAAACAAATCTATGTGCAATAACTCAAAAGTTTTACTAGTGCTCATTATGCTTTTCTTAGGATGAGTGTTTCCAACTTATTTGCCGGCTTGACAAGAGCTACAAAGCTTATCCTTTTCAAACACAACATCTTTCAAGTCTCTAACCAAGTCATGCTTAACCAATCTATTCAATTGTTTCATTTCAACACAACCAAGCCTTCTATGCCATAACCAACCCATGCTAGACTTAGTGAACAAGCATGTAGATAATCTAGCTTCACTGGCATTGAAATCAACCAAGTATAGATTCTCATATCTAAAACCTTTGAAGATCAAATTAGAGTCATCTACACTTATGATTTCTACATCATCTACCCTAAATATGCGTTTGAATCCAAGATCACACAATTGAGCCATGGATAACAAGTTAAAGTTTAAGCTCTCTACTAGCTACACATTGGATATGCTCATGTCATTGGATATTGCAAATCTTACCAAGCCCTTTGACCTTGCCTTTGCTATTGTCACCAAATGTGATACTATCATAACCATCATTGCCATTGGTGTTGATTGAGTTGAACATTCCTGCATCACTGGTCATGTGTTGAGTGCACCCACTATTAAGAACCCAATGCCTTTCTCTAGCTTTGTAATTGACCTACAAAAGAAGATCAATTCTTTTTAGGTACCCAAACTTGCTTGGGTCCTTGAAGGTTAGTCACTAAGCTCTTTGGTACTCAAATGACTTTCTTCTTTGAGCCCATCCATGGTTTACCAATGAACTTATCCTTTACACCATTTGCACCCTTGGTAAGCATATAGAAAGAATCAAGCTTAATGGAGGATACATTAGCATTTTTGCTCTTGTTTTTGCATTCATGCTCTTTATGACCAACTTGCTTGCAACTAGTGCAAAACTGACTATTTTCTTCATAAAACTAGTCTTGTGAGGAGCAAAAGTCATCTTACCTTTCTTGGAGATATAGCCCAATCCCTCTTTGTAGAGAGAAGCTCTTTAGCTACCCAAGCATATAAGCAAGCGGTCCTCACCACCATAGGCCTTAGCCAAGGTGTGAGTGAGCTTATTGACCTCCTTCTTGAGGTTCTCATTCTCAACCATTAGTGAGGCATCACAAGTGAAACCATCACTACTAGATGAGGTGGAAGTAGAAGTACCACAAGAAGGGTTAGTGGGAGCAATAATGATAGGCATAGATAATGATTCTTCAATTATATCACAAGTTAAACCTACATTGCAAGTTTCAACATGCTTCTTTTATTTTGCTCATCAAGCAAAGAGGAATGAGCCTTTTCAAGCTTTTTGTGAGCCTTACCAAGCTTCTCATGGGCTTCCTCCAGCCTCTCATGATATGCATTGAGCTCATCAAAGGCTTGCTTAAGGGCTTTTAGTTCCTTACGCAAGCTTTTGTATTCCCTTCTCTTGATGTCAAAGTGTTCTCTAGCATCTTCTAGCATGTTAAATAGTTCATCCTTAGTAGGTTCATCATCATCACTATCACTTTCATTTTCATTTCTGTTATCATGTTCCTCATCGCTTCCATCATCACAAATTTGTACCTTAGTGACCTTAGCCATGAAGCATGATGGAGTGTCAAAGAGAGAAGGCTTCTCATTGATTGCAATACTTGCAAGTGCCTTCTTCTTGGTGGTCTTGTCATCATCACTTGAGGAAGTATCACTATCCCAAGTGACCACATATGAACCACCCTTCTTCTTGAAGGTCATCTTGTCCTTCTTCTCTTTCTTTTCCTTCTTGTCCTTCTTCTTGTTCTTCTTGTTGTCATCATCATTGTCGCTATTGTATGGATATTGAGCAACAAGATGATCTTTACTTCCACATTTGAAGCACCTTCTTGACTCTTCCTTATTCTTGGATGAAGATTTCTTTCTTCTAGCACGGTACCCTTTCTTCATCATGAACTTGCCAAATTTCTTAACAAAGAGAGCCATCTTCTCATCATCATCATCATCCCATGAGTCATCATCTTTACTTGATGTATCTTGCTTTGCCTTGCCCTTGGATGATATGGCCTTGAATGCCACACTCTTCTTCTTCTCATCTTTCTTCTCCTTCTTTTCTTTCTTCTCATCATCATCTCTATATGTATCATCGATCATTATATCTCCCAATACTTGGTTTGGTGTCATGGTGTCCAAACCACTCCTCACTAGAATAGTGACCAATGTGTCAAATCTTGAAGGTAAGTATCTCAAGAACTTATGGAAGAAGTCCTTGTCCTTCACCTCTTCTCCAAGTGCTTTGAGATCATTGACAAGCACTTGAAGCCTATGGAACATCTCCGGCACACTCTCATCATCCTTCATCTTGAAGCTTGCAAACTTCTTTTTGAGAATGTATACCTTTGCACCCTTCATGGCCGCGGTGGGATTCTTCGGATCACCAATCTCAATTTTGGTTTCTACCATCTTCCACACCTTTCTATTGATTGACTTGATATGTGTGGTCATCTTTAACTTTCAATAAGGATAATTTGTGCCATCCAATTGGGGTGCTTCTTGGTGTTGTTGATTTGACCCATTTTTACACCGAAGGTTGTTAAGCCTCAAATCACAATGACCTCGGCTCTGATACCACTTGAAATGTCCTAATGGCTAGAGGGGGGTGAATAGCCTATTAAAAATTTTCTACAACAACACTTAACAAACCGGTTAGACAATTATGAGGCGAAGCGAGTGTTGCGCTAGCCTACTAAAAATGCAAGCCACCTACCCCAATTCTAGTTTATGTACTTTCTATCCACACAATAACTATGTCACTACACTAAGTTATTATGCTCCTAAAAGGCTAACTAAAGAGTCACACAAACCAAACTAACAAGCTCTCACAACTAGCTACACTAAAGAGCTTGACAACTAGTTTATGGTAACGTAGAGAGTGAGCAAGATAGTTATACCGCTGTGTCAAGGAGTAAATCAATCAATCATAAGGATGAATACCAATGAAAACCAATCATCTCGGAATCAAATGATGAACACAATAATTTTTACCAAGGTTCACTTGCTTGCCGGCAAGCTACTCCTCGTTGTGGCAATTCACTCACTTAGAGGTTCACGCGCTAATTGGCATCACACGCCAAACCCTCAATAGGGTGCCGCACAACCAACACAAGATGAGGATCACAGAAGCCACGAGCAATCCACTAGAGTACCTTTTGGCTCTCCGCTGGGGAAAGGTCAAGAACCCCTCACAATCACCGCGATCGTAGCCAAAGACAATCACTAACCTCCGCTCGACGATCCTCGCTGCTCTAAGCCATCTAGGTAGCGGCAACCACCAAGAGTAACAAGCGAATCCCATAGTGAAACACGAACACCAAGTGCCTCTAGATGCAAACACTCAAGCAATGCACTTGGATTCTCTCCCAATCTCACAAAGATGACGAATCAATGATGGAGATGAGTGGGAGGGCTTTGGCTAAGCTCACAAGGTTACCATGTCAATGCAAATAGCCAAGAGAGTGAGCTTGAGTCGGACATAGGGCTTAAATAGAGAGCCCCCACGAATAGAGCCATTGTACCCCTTCACTGGGCACAACACGGGATGACCGGACGCTTCGGTCATATCGATCGGACGCTAGACCTTAGCGTCCGGTCACGTGATGCGTGCCACGTGTCCCCTCTCTTCAAATACTGAGCGCTCGATCTCAATGGTCAAGTGATGACCGAACGCGCTGCTGTGAAGTGACCGGACGCTGGACCTCAGCGTCCGGTCGTTTCCAGTAAGCATCTAGAAACGATTTTTCATGATCGGACGTGTCTGATCATGCTCGACCAGACTCACCTAGCATTCGGTCACTCGGTGTCTCCTCTGTGCACTACCATGTCAGTAGGACCGGACGCAACCCTCTAGCGTTCGGTCACTAAGTGACCCAGCGTCTGGTCAGAGACCGACGCCAGCGTCTTTGCTGCTTCTTCTGACCGGACGCGTCGGTCCTACCGAGACCAGTGTCCGGTCACTTACAGTGACCTCCATCTTTTCTGTTCTAGGACGCCGGTGGCACGGTTGGACTATCAGCACTCCATCGGTGAAGTTCTTAACCCTTGCTCAAATATGCCAACCACCAAGTGTATCACCTTGTGCACATGTGTTAGCATATTTTCACAAAAAAATTCGAGTGTGTTAGCACTCCACTAGATCCTAAATGCATATGCAATGAGTTAGAGCATCTAGTGGCACTTTAATAACCGCATTTCGATATGAGTTTTACCCCTCTTAATAGTACGGCTATTGAACCTAAATGTGATCACACTCTCTAAGTGTCTTGATCACCAAAACAAAATAGCTCCTACCATTTATACCTTTGCCTTGAGCTTTTTGTTTTTCTCTTTCTTCTTTTCAAGTCCAAGCACTTGATTATCATCATGGCATCACCATCATCATGATCTTCATAATTTCTTCATCACTTGGAGTAGTGCCACCTATCTCATAATCACTTTGATAAATTAGGTTAGCACTTAGGGTTTCATCAATTTACCAAAACCAAACTAGAGCTTTCAACTGATGCCTACAAGGTAGTACATATTTTGCAAATGCCAATAGTTTTGGCATTACGTACGTCTTGTATATGGTAGATGGAGGACTGGTACGATAGCGTTGCTTCTTTTATGCAAAGGCAGCAAGATCCATACATATTTTGCAAATGACCTAGGGTTGCCATTTGGTAGTACTTGTTCATGGTAGATGGAAGACTAGTGTTAGTAGTAGTGCTTGTATATGCTAGATGGAACACTTATGTAGATGATGATGATGATGACCTTCGAACAATGCTTCGAACTCCTTATCGTGTGTAATGCTTCGAACTCGTTATGATATGACTCATTATGGTGTGTAATGCGAACAATGTTTTGAAACCATGAAGAAAATACAATGCCAATAAGTTATGAAATAATGGACTTAGGAAACAGTTTCACAAAAATAGCGTCACTTGGAGAAAATGGACAAGAAATTTTGTGTTTGGAAAAAAACTATGAAGACAATGTCAATATGTTATGAAATGGTAGACTTAGGAAATTGTTTCACAAAAATAGCGTCACTCGGAGGAAATGGCCAAAATTTTTATGTTTGGAAGAAAAACATGAAGATAATTCAATTTTAAGGACGTATATTTTGAAAACATTCATGAAAGCTAGACTTGGAGGTAATAGCCGTAGCTAACAGATTTCTAGGACTGTTGCACCAGCCAAAGTGGCCCACCTGCTCCCCCTGGTGCCGCTCCCCTGCCGCACGAGGGAGAGGGAGAGAGAGGGTAGCAGGAGTAGCCGCTCAACTCGCCGATGGCGCGGGCTCAGATGGCTAGGGCGGCCGGGGACGCAGGGTGGCGGCGGCGACGGCGCAGCGCCGAGGAGCGCGGAGTGAAGGAGAGGGAGAGTGAGAGAGAAAGGAAAATGGACTGGGCCAACCATATCGTATATGATCCTGTCGCGCCAGCCCACCTGGCGCGACTTCAGCGCGATAGGGAGGGCCTCCGGACCGCCACGTCAGCTCCGGTCAATGATGCATGCCACCGTGGCACCTCTTGTCGCGTCAGCGCATGTGGCGTGACCAAAAAGGTCACATTTGCAAATACTTTTTTTGGGGATTAGTATTAAAATATTGTTTAAAAAAGGATTTAAAAAAAGCAAAGCATGTCTGCGACGTCAGCGTCCATGCTCTAAAGATTTACTGCATACTCACTATAGGAAACCGAGACTTTACCCAGTGCTCAAATCTTTGCCGAGTGCCAAATATCGGGCACTTGGCAAAGGCCACCTTTGCCGAGTGCCGCACTCGGTGAAACTTGGCACTCGGCAAATAGGGCTTTGCCGAGTGTCTGGCACTCGGCAAAGCCAAACTTTGCCCAGTGCCAGACACTCGGCAAAGTTGGGCACTCGGCAAAGAGGCGCCCGGGAATAACGGTACCCAACGCCGTCCTCTTTGTCGAGTGCCTTCTGTTTGGCACTCGGTAAAATATTGGCTTTGCCAAGTGCCTAGGGTTAGCACTCGGCAAAATATTCACTTTGCCGAGTGCCAAACCTTGGCACTCAGCAAAATAAATTTTTGTTTTGTTTTTTGCCACCAACTTTTTTTCTTAGATTTGTATTTGTACCATGAACAACATGTTCAAATTTGGCACAATTTCATTGCTGTTTGCTATATTTCTTCACTTTATTTCGTTTTCTTGCAATTTCTTGGTTTGTGAACACCATACGTGATGACGTCCTCCAAACGTTTTCAAATTTTTACCACCGCATATGCATGTGATATTATGACATCTCGCCAAGTTTCATGATTTTTGGGATTCGTTTGAATTTTATAGAATTAAATAACCACTCGCACGCAAGTTCGCGACGTTGCCCCGTGAGCACGTTGATCGAAATTTAGAGACAGTTCCTAGATTTAGCATAAAGTGACACTAACAAACAAGAATAACATTTTTGGAATGGATCAAAACTATTATTCGATGCACCTGCAGTTCAAACCTACATTTTCTAGAAAATTGCAAGAAAACGAAATAAGTGAAGAAATATAGCAAACAGCAATGAAATTGTGCCAAATTTGAACATGTTGTTCATGGTACAAATACAAATCTAAGAAAAAAAGTTGGTGGCAAAAAACAATTTTTTTTATTTTTCCGAGTGCCAAGGTTTGGCACTCGGCAAAGTGAATATTTTGCCGAGTGCTAGCCCTAGGCACTCGGCAAAGCCAGTACAGGATTTTTTTTTAATTTTTTATTTCGCCGAGTGCCAGATCAGGGGCACTCGGCAAAATACTTTCTTTGCCGAGTGCCCCGGATCTGGCACTCGGCAAAGAGGTTTGAAATATAAAAACCGGACACACGCACACACACCACGCACACACCACGCACACACCACACACGCACACACACGCGCGCGCGCCCACCCCGCCGCCGCCGCCGGAGCCGCCGCGCCGCCGTCGGCTCCCCACGCGCCCACCCCGCCGGCTCCCTGGCCCGTGCGCCTTGGCCCCGCGCCTGCCGCGCCCGCGCGCCCGTAGTAGGAAGGAGGAGGAGGTAGGAGGAAGAGGAGGAAGGAAAGGAGGAAGGAGAAGAAGGGGAGGAGGAAGAAGAAGAAAGAGAAGGGAGGAGGAGGAGAGGAAGGAGAAGGGAGGAGAAGGAGGCAGGGGAGAAGAGAGGAGGAGGGGAGGAGAGAAGGAGAAGGGGAGAAGAGGAGAAGAGGAGAAGAGAGGAGAAGAAAGTTGCCGCCTCAGTTCGTCGACCCTCACACCGTAGCGGTCGTCCCTGTTGTCGTCGCTGGCCCTCGGTCTTCACATTCTCGCTGGCAAGGTATGCCCTAATGTTAGTATTAGTTAGTAAGTAGTAGTGTTAGTAGTGGTAGTTAATTAGTAGTGTTAGTATTAGTTAGTAAGTCCTAGTGACAGTAGTAGTTGTAGTTGTTGTTCATAGTTTTAGTGTTAGTAGTAGTTATTGTTGTATGTATGTGGTTGATGACCTTCGTGCCTATGTTTGGTATACATGTGGTTGTTGGCCTTCGTGCTGATGTTTTCTACAGGTTTTGGGAATCTCTCCGTGCAGGGGAGGTGCTGCCGAAATTTTCAATGGAGTCTAACCATTTGCCTTTTCTTTGCAGGACGAGGACCGTTGGGAGGCACTCGGCGACCCCAATCGTCTTCGTCGGCGTTGTGGTTCTGCCTACACCGCGTCGCCTCACCACTGCAGCGACTCGCCACCGCCCCACTAGCCTAACCTCACCGACACCCTAGGTATAACCCATCTTCCATACTTGTATCTCGTGTAACCCCAGTTAGGCGTCTCCCATCCGAAAGAGATACGGTCGTTGGTATGCAGATCTTTACATACCAAATTCCGTACATGTTTCGGATTGTCCATGTTTTTTGGATAGCCTATGGATGCGTAGATGGGTTGGTTTTTGTGGCCCGCTCCTGTCCAAGACAGAGTTTCAGCACCACCTCCTCGTTCTCCTGATACACAATCTCCCTGCCAGGACGTGTATTGGGAGAACAACGGGGAGGTGCTACCAAAATTCTGTCTTGGATAGGAGCGGACCATGGAAGCCAACCTCATCTACGCATCCTCGGGTGGGATTAGGACCTATCCTTCACCTATTAGATGTATAGTAGGAACACCTTGTGGATTTACCTACAGTTTTTATTACTCGCTTACATATGCATGTGCCAGAGGATGGATAACCGTGAGTGGATGTACACGGGCCATGCAAGTATGACCCCAGAATGGATGACCAAGACCAATGCTTTCTTAGAGCATGCATTTGGCAAGGCTGCTAAAGGGTCAGCCCGGATGCCGTGTCCGTGCAGCAGATGTGGCAACAAGAAAAGAAAAATTAAGAGGCTCATGGGGGAAGATCTTATCAAGTATGGATTCATGGCAAACTATACCCGTTGGATCCACCATGGTGAAGCCGATCGTATTAGAGAGGAGGTGGTGAGACAGCATCTCAAGGATTATGATGGAGATGGCGGGGTAGCAGACTGGATGGATGACATTCAGCAGGCATGGTTCGGTGAAGGATTGGAGGAGAAGCCAGAGGAAAGCGCAAAGGCGTTCTATGATATGCTGTCTTCAGTGTAGAATCCCTTGCACAAAAAGACAATGGTATCGTAGCTGGATGCAATTAGACGCATCATGGGGTTGAAGTCGTAGTTTAGCATGAGTCGGGACAACTTTGATGGTATGTTGGCAGTTTTTGGATCCCTGCTTCCGGAGGATCACATCCTGCCGAAGAACTTGTATGAGTCACAGAAACTTCTTCGTGCACTTAAGATGCCGTATGAGCAGATCCATGCTTGTCCGAATGGATGCGTCCTTTTTAGGAAAGATCACGAGGGAGCAACGCACTATCCAAAGTGCAAATCCTCTAGGTACCTGGAGGTCGACACTAGTGATGGCAAGAAGGAACAGCTGAGTATCCCTACGAAGGTCCTACGGTACCTTCCTTTCATACCGAGGATCCAACGGCTGTACATGACAGAGGAGTCCACGAAACAGATGACATGGCACAAAAATGGCAAAAGGTACAATCCGGACAAGATGGTACACCCATCGGATGGCGACGCCTGGACCCATTTCGATGGCATACATCGTGTTAAAGCTGAGGAGGCTCACAATGTATGTGTAGCGTTGGCAACAGATGGGTTCAACCCGTATGGATTGTCCGTGGCCCCATACACTTGTTGGCCCGAGTTTGTGATACCCCTGAATCTCCCCCTCGGTGTCATCTTTCAACCCAAGAACGTATTTTTGTCGCTGATAATTCCTAGACATCTGAGAAACAATATGGGTGTGTTCATGGAGCCTGTGTTCGATGATTTGATCGATGCTTGGGAATAGGGGGTACTGACATACGACCGAGCTACAAAGAGAAACTTCACAATGCATGTGTGGTACCACTACTCCCTGCATGACTTCCTGGCGTATGGCCTATTCTGTGGGTGGTGTGTTCACGGGAAGTTCCCATGCCCAATATGCAAGGCAGGTGTGAGGTTCACTTGGCTGAAGAGTGGTGGCAAGTTTTCTTTGTTCGACCAACATCGTCAGTTCCTCTCCCTTGACCATCCATTCAGACAAGACATCAAGAACTTCACGAAAGGTGTTGAAGTCACCGATCCTGCACCTCAGATGATGACCGCTGCCGAGATCCGCGCTGAGATAGAGGCTCTCAAAGTTGATAAAGAGAAAGGCCATTTTGATGGATATGGTCAGTACCACATGTGGACTCATAAATCGGGCTTGACTAGGCTTCCCTATTTCAACGATCTTCTTCTTCCACACAACATTGATTTAATGCACACAGAGAAGAATATCGCCGAGGCGCTTTGGGGAACACTCATGGACATAGAAAAGTCAAAGGACAATGTTAAGGCAAGAGTGGACCTGGTAGCACTGTGCGATAGACCAAAGCAAGTGATGAAGACTCTCGCGCCTAGCAAGAAATGGAAAAGGACTTTGGTCGATTTTATTTTGAAGAAGGACCAAAGGAGGGAAGTATGTCAGTGGGTTCAGTCGTTAATGTTCCCTAATGGGTATGCGGCGAATCTAAGGAGGGGAGTGAATGTGTCCACTTGCCGAGTGTTAGGGATGAAGAGTCATGACTTCCACATATGGATTGAGCGGCTCCTTCCAGCGATGACTAGAGGTTTCGTCCTCAAGCATGTGTGGTGCGTCCTGGTAGAGTTGAGCTATTTCTTCCGCCAGCTTTGTGCCAAGGAGCTATCTCGGGCCATGATTGATGACTTAGAAAAAGTGGCACCTGTGTCGCTCTGTAAGATGGAGAAGATCTTCCCACTCGGCTTCTTCCTCTCAATGCAGCATCTGATTTTGCACCTGCCTCACGAGGCATGAATGGGGGGCTGAAAGGTCCTTGTTTGGTTTTGGTAATTGAGTGACAACCTAGGTGGACTAATTATGTTTATGTGAGATACACAGGTGATTAGTCCACAGGTACATGTGTGTGAGCAACATATGCCATGAAGGTGAAAATGGCTTAGAGATGTTACAAAGCTCACACATGTGATGATGAAGGAGCTTAAATGCACATGAGACATGACATTGAGTCATGTGATCAAGGTGGAGAAGATCAAGACAAGACTTGGCTTGATGGACCGGTTGCAAGCGTGAAGGGCAAGTCGAAGGCTTTGGAGTGATGGACCGCGTGGCGGTGAAGCTTGAGCAAGACTTGGCGCCGATGGACGATGGCAATGGTGAAGAGCAAGTAGAGTCAAGATCGATGAACCAATATGATCATGTGATGATATGAAGTGGATCATATCATTGTTGATCATGTTGGTGCATGTGTTGCATCGACATTGAAGGAGATGGAATAGAATACGCAAGGCAAAGGTATAACCTAGGGCATTTCATTTCACCGGTCATAGGTGTGTAGAGAAGTTTATGACCAGGTTTAGGATAGATAGCCATACTATCAAGAGGGGCAAACTTGTTTGTATATTGGTCATCTAGTGCCACTCGAGTGATCTAACTTTGCATTGTCGCTAGGATCGAGTGGCGTGGCAAGTTGAGTGGCTAACATCCTTTGGGAAATGATTGTGAAAATGCTAACACACTGACACATGGTGGTGTACACTTGGTGGTGTTGGCACATTTACAAAGGAGGTGGTGTCGGTGCTTTTGGAAAAATAGAATGCCTATTTTCTATTGTGCCGGATGCAAATTCTTGGTGGTTAGCACATTGGAGCAAGGGTGAAGAAGTTAGAAGTGAAAACGAGTTGGTCGTGAAGACGCTGGCGTCGATCAACTGACCGGACGCTGGGTCTAAAAGCACCGGACGCTGGCAGGCTGCGTCTGGTCAGGCTGACGTACGATGACGTAGAAGCTGGAGTGTGACCGGACGCTGGCTGCGTCTGATCAAGTGTGACTGGACATGTCCGATCGAGGTCGGTACCTTACTGGAAATGACTGGACGCTGGGGGTTCAGCGTCCGGTTAGTTGAAAGCTGCTGTGTCCGGTTAGGTCAAGTGACCGTTGGAATCGGGACACGTGGCCATCTGTGGGCGACCGGACGCTGAGGTCCAGCGTCCGGTCAACACGACCAGAGCGTCCGATCGGCCCGACCGTTGCCCAGTGAAGGGGTAACGGCTAGTTTAGCCCTTGGGGCTATAAATAGAAGTGGACTTCGGCCATGGCTGGTGTGGAGCACCTTGGAGGACTTTGTGTCCATGCTTGAGTGTGCTTAGGAGCCCTCCATCACACATATACTTGATAGCGATCATTCGATTGTGTGAGTGAGTGATTCTAGTACGATTGCATCATGAGGTTGCATCGAGTGGTACTAGGTGATCGAGTTGCAAGCTGGTGGTGCTTGTTACTCTTGGAGGTTGCCACCTCCTAGATGGCTTGGTGGTGGTCTCCGTCGAAGTACGCAAGAAGCTTGTGCGGCGCTCCGGAGAAGCGCTTGTGAGGGGCATTGTGCTCGCCCCGCGGGAGCCGCGAAGAGCAACTCTAGTAAAACGTGTCATTGAGCTACCCTCACTCAAGGGGTAGATTCTTGCGGCGCCCGACGTGCGGGCTTAGCGGGTGATGCTAATTAGCCGCCGAACCACCAAGTGAGCGGTCGACACAATGGGGACTAGCGTGTTGGCAAACATGTGAACCTCAGGAGAAAAATCATCGTGTCAACCTTGTTCTTCCTGTTGGTTTGCATCCCCATTACACAAGCTTGCCATTACTTTTATACATATTAAGCTTGTGTAGTTGCTCTTGTAATTAGATAGCTTGTGTAGCTTGCTAATTACCTTCTTGCTTGTGTAGCATAGAAGTAGCTCCCTTGCATGGCTAATTTGGTTTTAGTAACCTTGTTAGTCACATTGCTTAGTTTGTGTAGCTAAGTATTTGCGCTCTCTAATTAGGCATTGGTTGTCTTGTTATTGAGCATTGCTAGTGAGCATCGTTAGCTTTGTGCTTTTGCTTACTAGCATATGTAGGAGCTCCCTTATTGCTTAAAGTACTAGTGGCATAGGTTTGTGTAACCTTGCTCCTAGAATTGTTTAGGAGAGCTCTAACTAGCCTGGCACCTTTGTTGCATAATTGTTATCTTTGCAAGGTGCTAGTGAACATATATAGTGGGGTATAGTCTTGGCTAGACCGATAGTTTTAATTCCGCACTTGTATCGGTTAGTAGACACGATTAAGTTTTAGAAAAGACTATTCACCCCCCCCCTCTAGTCGCCATCTCGACCCTTACAGGGGCCCGTGCAAGCCCGTTGGTGCTATCCAATCGAGAGATGTCTAAAGGTTCTTCAGAAAAAGTGTAGAAATAAAGCCAGAATTGAGGCATCCATGACAAAGGCATTCATTCTTGAGGAGGTGTCAAACTTCACAACATCATACTATAAGGATAGCCTTCCCAGCATGCACAATCCAATCCCTCGTTACAACACCAATGAGAGGTCATCAAATCTCAGCCTTTTCAAAGGTCAACTTGGCAGGGCAAGCGCTTCGAGCACCAAGACCTTGCGGAATGATGAGTGGCGCACTATCATGTTGTATGTGTTGTTGAACCTTGACGAAGTGAACCCTTATGTGCAGTAAGTTCTCAATGAGCTTGTTACATATGCCATCACTATCGTCTATCTATCCAACCCCCTTGTCTCTTGCTTTTTCAGGGAATTTCTGAATACATACTGGATAGGAAATAAGGATCCTTCCCCTCAAGAACAAGATAGTCTTCTCAAAGATGGTGTGCCCAATTTCATTTCATGGTTCGAAAAGAAGGTACCATCCAATTTACATTGTTCCATCTGTGACATCCCACTTTGCTCCTACGAGCGAGTAATGATCTATCCGCCCTCACCTTACAGGCATGCACGGATGCGGAAATGGATGAAGAGTTGAAACAGGTTGTCAAAGGCTTCCCCTATAGGGTCAAGTCATTCACCGCATATGATGTGAATGGCTATCGCTTCCACACAAGAAGCCACGAGCTCAGTCGGCCCAATCGAAAAACCACGAATACTGGAGTTCATACGCCCAGCACCGATGACCACGACTACTATGGCATAGTTGAAGAAATATACGAGCTCAACTTTGAGCTTCGCGGAGGTCATAAGCCAGTCGTATTCAAATGCCATTGGTTCGATCCCAATGTCACGAGAAGAGCCCCTAAGATTGGACAAGTTGAAATTCGACAAGATTCCCTCTATCAAGGAGACGATGTCTATATTATGGCTCAACAGGCCACGCAAGTTTATTATCTTCCATGGGTGTGCCAAAAAGATCCCACTCTTGAGGGTTGGTACCTTGCGCAGTTGGTATCACCGCATGGCAAAGTGCCTGTCCCAAACGATGAGGATTACAACTTTGACCCAAACACATATACAGGGGAGTTCTATCAACCCGAGGGGCTAGATGGCACGTTTGACATAGACATGTTTTTGCTGATGGGCATGGAAGTAGACAATGACATTGATGAGGACGATGGAGATGAGGACGATGGAGAAGAGGTGCAAAATGCCAAAGACTTAGCACTACTTGAGCGATTACGGTTTGGTGTTGCCATTGATGACAATGATGGAGATGAGGCAGAAATGTTAGACAATATTGATAGTGATGACGACACTTATGATCCGGCCGCTGCTGATCCTAAAGATTATTTCTAATTCATGTAATACTATATTATTATTATTTTCTAGTTATGTTTCGTTCATTTTGCATCTCTATATTTGTCTATATTGTGCTAACTGGTTTACTCTTTGTATTTACAGGCACTCGACAAAATGCCGGGCGGAAGGCGGACCCAGACCTGCAACTCGCTCTACGCGAGGACGACTCAGGAGGCGGAGGCGGAGGTGGAGGCGGAGGCAAGGAGCCGTCTGGCCCACCGCTCGCACGGCCGTCCGAGGAGGGCGGTGCAGTCGTCTGCCATCCCCCCACCCGAGGAGGACCAGACAACGACCACTGATGACGAGGACCAGCAGCTGACCCCCCAGATAGGAGGGGGTGACACTTCCTCTAGGGGGGTGGCGGGGGGTTCCACTTCGAGCACCTCATCGGTACCATACTTGCGTGGGTCCTCGCAGCTCCCGGCGCGGCCGATCCCGTTTCAGAGGAGGCCAGTGATTCGTCCCAAGAGCGACAAGTAAGCATCCGTTCATTTTGCATCTCTTCTTGTTCATATGCTGAAAACCGAACTGTAGACTAACAATTCTTCTTACTGACTCCTGTAGGAACTGGGAACTTGTGTCCGGGGGCGATCATCGGCAGTGCAATGGGATCCTCGGTGGCCTGATCCACCTGTACTACCCTGGTTTGGTCACCCACGCCCAGGTTGAGTCGCCTCCCTAGATGTGGGACCACTTCAACTCCGCCGTGGACGCCGTGTATGGCACCGTACAGGAGCGGATCAGGCGTGAGTTCTGGGTGAGTCTACATCACACTACATTGCTCAATACTATGAATTCATTAGACGTTCTTGAAATAATGAAAGGACACATGATGTCTGTATGCAGGACTTCTTCACATTGGAGGAGGGGCATGACCCCGCCTGGGTGACGAAGGTGCAGGACAGGGCATGCAGGGGCCGAGTCACGGACCTATACTACGAGGCAAGGCTGCAGTGCCACATCAACCACTCGTGCGATGTCCTTGGTCGGTACCCGGGGAAGAGCGAGGCCAGGACCATGACACTCACCAGGGAGCAGTACCTCACAGTAAGTTATAAAACATTATTACTGACTCATTCCATGAAGAATAGGTAGCCTTCATTTTATATTCTAACATTTCTAATACTTGATGGCATGCAGATGTGTCCTTCTTGGTGCGCCACCCACAGAGACTGTTGGGCGGCCATCGTGGACAAGTGGGTCTCCGATGAGTGGAGGGAGAGGCACGCCCTCCGTCGGGAGTGCCACCTACAGATGGGTGGGCCGGCACACCACTAAGGCAACCGGCCCCTCAGTTCGTACGCCCAGGCCTGGATACACGCTATGCACTTATTTATTTATTTGTTCTAACGCTCAATTCTCATTACTTCTAATCGTCTTTGTGTTTTCCTCACAGTCCCAGTCGCATGATGGCCAGGAATGCAACGAGTTCATGGCATATGCCATGGCACACAAGGGCAAGGCGACAGCCCCGGACACCGTCTACAACCCGGAGGACGGGCCTGAGGCGTACAGCAACACGAGCGTTCATAGCAAGCTCACCGACTACGCCTCGGCGGCCCGCGAGCGGCATGGGGAGGACTTCGACCCTGCCACCCAGCCCCTTGATACCGACCTCGTGATGAGGCTTGGAGGAGGGAAGCAGCACGGCCGGTACTGGATGGCCTCCAACATGGTCGACTCGACCTCTGTGCACAACCTCGCCCAGATCCGAGCACAGAGCACGAGCTCCTCCGTCCCCATTCGACCTCGGCAGGCGAGCACACTGCAGTAGATGGCGGCACTCCAGGTTAGTTCTATTTCATTCGCCGTTCATTACTTTTACACATGTACCTTGCATTTGCATTGTTTAAACGTTGGTGATTGAATATTGCAGGCCACTGTGGAGAGGATGGAGGCCGAGAGGGTCGAGAGGGAGAGGGAGAGGGCCCAGAGGGAGGCCGAGAGGGCCGAGTGGGAGGTCCTGAGGGCCCAGAGGGCGGCCGAGGCGCAGAGGATGCAGGACATGTTCTCATTCATGTCGAGCCTCGGCACCACTCTCCCGGGTGTGGTGGTGCCCCAGTCGCTGCTCGCTCCAGTTGTGCCTCCTACTCCTCTGGCTCTAGGCACTCCGGTGAGTATATATATATGGTTGATCAAGTCCTTTAGCTTGTGTAGATACTAATGAATTCAATTCTCCTTTGTGCAGCAACAGTTGTCGGGTTCGAACCCGACTCCTTCGCCTCAGCACACACACCCCGGCTGGACAGGTCCACCACCGCACGGAGGTGCCCCTTCAGGCTCCCATTGGGATCAGTGGCAGTAGGTGGTGCCCTTCATATTTCATTGACTTTTCTTGATCTAGGACTTGTGTTGGATGAAGACTTCTTAGATGTTGTCATGGATTTGCACATTGGATGTGCGTGTGATGGATTATGCAGGAGGATGTGCTTGTGATGGATGTTGGATGTGCTTGTGATGTATTATGGATGTATGTGATGGATTATGTATGCGTTTTGTGTGATGCTAAATGTATGTGTGATGTCTCATGTATTATATATGAGTTTTGCGTGTTTGCTTTCGAAAGAAAGCAACAAACAAAAAAAATAGCAAATTTTCCAGCTTTGCCGAGTGCCAACACTGGGCAAAGAAGTCTTTGCCGAGTGCCAGGGGTGTGGCACTCGGCAAAGCTGAAAAAAATGCTGCAAAAACAGCCACTTCCTCAGTTTTGCCGAGTGCCACAGCCTGGCATTCGGCAAAGAGGTCAATTTTGCCGAGTGCCAGGTGGTACCACTCGGCAAAGACTATTTTTAAAAAGATTTTTTTTTTAAAAAAAATGGTTTCTTTGCCGAGTGCTGAGCCCTGGCTCTCGGCAAAAATTTAAATTTTACCGAGTGCTAGTCCCTAGGCACTCGGCAAAGCCGGCGTCAAATATTGACGGCAGTTATTTTTTTGCCGAGTGCGGGCTTGGCACTCGGTAAAGACTTTGCCGAGTATCGATTTTTGGCACTCGGTAAAGAAATTTTTACCGATAAAATCTTTGTCGAGAGACCTTTGCCGAGTGCTCCAGCACTCGGCAAAGATGGCGTCTGCAGTGGTGACCGGTACACATCAAGTATCCCAGGTAATGGTCTAGTAGATTATTTACATCTTTTTTAACAGAGGTAGAAACACTGCCACACACACCGGAGCAGGAAGTCAGAAGTACTGGAAAGCATGCGTTGGGAAACAACACAATTGCTTGGATGGTAACTGGCCTTTTCCATGCATCATGCATGCGTACCCTATCCCCATGAGTATATACACGGACACGTCCCATTTTCAAAAGATCGATTTTTTTTTTTGAAGTGATGCAAAAAAGTAACTTGCTTTGAAATGTACCGACGATACGATCCCATAATATCCGGCATCAACGTACGTCGTCAAAAGCGAAAATTTAGGCACGCACGTTTGAAATGTACTCCGCGCGTACCACTACGACGTAGTACGTAGGAGTAGGTTGAACCAAGCACGTACGTACAGTATCTCTCTGACACCGTGACACAATGGCGTACGATGATACAACAACAACAGTGGTACCCGATTCATCCATTTTCACGTTCCATCTTTCGCGTGTGACAACTCGGCCACGCACGCAGACGACGACGGAGCAGTACTTCACAGAATGCCCCGCCACTTGTCATCGTCCCTTGCCTTGCCGATGCCGTGCCTCGGTAGACGGCTTGCTACCCTGGTCAACACATCGTAGCCTCCTATTTAAACGGCACACACTAGCCAGTAGCCACCACTACTCCATTCAGCACGAGCAATAACCCTAGCTAGCTTCAGGTAGCGAGAGCGAGCGAGCCAATGGACTCCAGCTTCCTCCCTGCCGGCGCGGAGAATGGCTCGGCGGCGGGCGGCGCCAACAACGGCGTCGCTCCGCAGGCGGCGCCGCTGATCCGCGAGCAGGACCGGCTGATGCCGATCGCGAACGTGATCCGCATCATGCGGCGCGTGCTGCCGGCGCACGCCAAGATCTCGGACGATGCCAAGGAGACGATCCAGGAGTGCGTGTCCGAGTACATCAGCTTCATCACGGGGGAGGCCAACGAGCGGTGCCAGCGGGAGCAGCGCAAGACCATCACCGCCGAGGACGTGCTGTGGGCCATGAGCCACCTCGGCTTCGACGACTACGTCGAGCCGCTCAGCGTCTACCTCCACCGCTACCGGGAGTTCGAGTTCGAGGGCGAGGCGCGGGGCGTCGGGCTCGCCCAGGGCGCCCCTCCGCGCGGCGGCGGCGACCACCCCCACCTCCTCAAGTCCCGCGGGCCCGGCTCCGGAGCCGCCATGCTACCGCACCACCACCATGATATGCAGATGCACGCCGCCATGTACGGTGGCGCCGTGCCCCCGGCGCCGGGGCCTCCGCACCACGGCGGGTTCCTCATGCCGCACCCACAGGGCGGCAGCCAGTACCTGCCTTACCCCTACGAGCCCACGTACGGCGGCGAGCACGCCATGGCCGCGTACTACGGAGGGGCCGCCGCGTACGCGCCTGGCAACGGCGGCGGGAGCGGCGGGAGCGCGTCGCACACACCGCTGGGCAGCGGCGGCTTCGAGCACCCGCACCCGTTCGCGTTCAAGTAGAGTTCGTTCAGCAAGTCATCGTCGATCTGCTGATGAGGATCTGCACGTACGCTCCTGTACTCATGCATGTATCGGGCGCATGCGGGTCCTAGTGTGTACACTGCTATTTTACGTTCTGTCCCCGGCTAGCAGCTTATTTTCCTTAAAATATCAGTCTCTAGTTTCTTAGTGGTAGTATTGTTCCATGCTTGCCACCAGTATGTAGTATTATGTTCGGTAACCATCGATGAAATTATTTCCTGCATGCTTTCAGATTGACTGTTCGTGTTTCTTCTGCAGTTCTGCTGCTAGCTATTCGCGCAATTATATTGTTGATTACTGTATCGTTTATTGGAAAATAAAGTACGTACAATAGTCTTCTGGAGGCTTGGAGCTAGCGGATTGTTTGTTGTACTACACTACGTATATATGAACACAAATAGGCAAATAGCCTGTAGCCGCAGCTATAGCGGGAGATTTAAAACAATGGTAGATACCAATATACCATACGTACGGTGGTACGGCAGCCGTATATGCGTCGTTTGAGTGTGATGCATGGTTGCTTACTTGCCTTCGTTGTCGCTGCTGCTATAGCCAATAGCCTGTGCAGGTGACGTGTTCGTGGCTTCCGACGGGAGGAAACGCGACGGCCGGCGGCGCATGTTCTAGACTCTGGACTACGTGAAAACGCCATGGGCTGGGACACCCTTGCGGGCGTGGGCGTGTGTCCAAGCTCCACGGGCCACGGCCAGCCGGTTGGCTTGCGCCGTTGCGCGCCAGGCGTTCCAGTCGCGTGCGCGGCTGCATGCAGCGAGGCGCCCGCGACAAGTGCCGGCAATCGCGCAGCTTCCGCTGTAATTCTGCCGGCCATGCATGTCCATGTTCATTGTTCTCTTGTCCAACAACACACCGTCGTATTTTGGATCTGATTCCTACGTGGAGGCTCGCTACTTTAATGTATCGGCAGGTCTTCGTTCCGTTTCCCCTGCTCCAGTGCATGCCCTGCTCGCTGCCGCTTCGGGAACTGAATACCGCAGCTCGCCTTTTTTTTGTGAGCTCTCTCTCTCACTCCTCTCACACTCTGCAAGTCTGCATGTAGCTCCTTCCCTATGCCCATCTCTCTCTACTGTACGCACGACCGCGTGAGGTCAGGTTATTTTTGTTGCGGCACGGCTACACGTACAGCCTGCGTCTGCGTGCGTGACGGGTCTCTGGTTCCTCTCCTAAACTTTATTTGCCATTCACATCGAATGTTTGGATACAATAGTATTAAATATAGATTAATTACGAAACTAATTATACTGTTTGTGACTAATTTGTGAGATGAATCTTTTAAGTCTAATTAGTCAATGACTTGACAATATGATGTTACAGTAAACATGTGCTAATGACGAATTAATTAGGCTTAATAAATTCGTCTCGTGGAATACCGACGAATTCTGTAATTTATTTTTTATTAATATCCGATTACCTCGTGTGACATCTCATCTCACGTGACACCTCGTAAATTTTAATCGCGGATCCAAACCGTAGGTACAGCGGCAGGCCGCAGCACCCTACGCCGTGCCAATTGTTACTATACACAGTACGAAGAGCTTGGTTCCATCGTGGGCTCGTACGTTTGATTGTCAAATCTCGGAGTACCTTTCATTCAATCTTTTTTGAGACAACCAATTCATTCTATATTTTTTGAGACACATTCTTCTGATACTGCAACGAACTACACATTCTTCTGAAAAGATGAATGACACCACCGGCCACCAGGTTGCGAGACGTTGAACGCACTGTACTAAAATGTGGCCAGTTCAAAATACACAACAAAAATTATTTTAAAATACATGAATACCAGAGAAAACGGCAAAACGCACAAGAAATCCAAAACCAATGCGGTTATGCAAAACGGTGACAAACGTGAGGTCCCCGCCACCGTTGTTTGATTCCTTGGCCTGCTTTTACTAAGAAGATCAGTTCAGAGTACAACAGAAATTATTTAAAATACATGGAATACCAGAGAACGCTCAAAATTCCAAAATCGACGCTGTTGTGAAAAATAGTGACAAACGTAGTGGTGGTGTTCACTGTTCATCAGTCCCCGCCAACGTTGTTTGATTCCTTGGCCTGCTCAGCCTGGAGCCTGGCGTCCCCGTCTGATGTCGCCTCTGCTACGGTGCCAGAGGAGTGATCCCCAGCTTCGCCGTTTTCAAGTCTAACACACTGCCTCTTGTTGGAGACATCCGTTTCTTCCTCTTCTAGCTCTTCGTCCACATCATCGTCCACCTCATCGAATCCCTTGTTCAGGTCTTCCTCAGAATGGTCTCCATATGCATCCCCTTCGGCGGCACCATCATTGTCATTCAAGCTTCCTTTGTCCCCATCATCTCCAGTTTCAGCTTCTCCTCGCTTCCTTTGTGGAATCACATGGAAGAATGCCGTCTTCCAGTCCCCTGTTTCCACAAACTTTAACATTATCTCAAACACTTGGTTAACTGTAAGAACCTGCATGATTATTGATGCACAAGAGATCAATAGTCTTAGTACAAACTACTCCAGAGAGATCAGATATTCTAATGCCAACAACTTCTTCATGAATAAAAGTAACAATTGAGATAACTAGATATTCAGACAGTTCAATGTAACTAATCTGACAACTTGTGGCAGTACCTTATAACAAGCACAAGTATAAATACATTGCTCTCACTTGTCCAGTGTTCATTCAAGTCTGAATACTCAGAATTTCAGCAAAAGGCACAACCATGGTAACTTTTCCTCTCTCTCTCACTCTCTCTCTCTCTCTCTCTCTTGAAATGTTCCATATTTTAATGTGTTGTCAGACAATGCCTCATAACAAAGGAGTCTGTAAAGTACACCACCACAATCTATTTACATATTGGAACATTTCAAAGGCATATAATGGGTACAGAGACAAATTTGAAACAGAAGGTGATGCTTTCAGACACAAGGTTATTGAAAGTCGAGTAGTTTTTTTCCCCGTGTGAAAGGTAGAAACAGATATACACTCACCTGAGAACTTGACATTTTTAGGTAATTTCCAATAGGAAGTTTTGCAGATTGAATTCCCTGCTCAGCTGACTTTTTCAGCGTTATGCCCTTCCATCTATTTCGATCCACCAGGCCACCAATGATGTATATTTTCGACACGTCTAGATCATCAAGCACTGTCTCAGCATCTGCTGTAAGATACACAGGGTTTTCTTTACGATCTTCAAATGCTTCAATATAAGGCTTGGCCGCCTTTTCAATGATCCACTTATCATACCCAGGAATTCTCTGAAGATGGGTCGCCATTTCTCCACTGCAACCTGTCAACCACAGGTGAGCTGGGTTTGCAGATCTCCCATTCACTGCATAGCAGTACATAATCTGTAACACACATCAGTTCATTTGTAAAATATTTTCTCAAGGTAATATTAAATTTTGTGCATGCAGAAGATATGGAGCAGGAGCTTGACAGAGATATTTTACAACGATATGTAATGCAGACATAGGAACTAGTGCCCTTCTCACAAACTTGCTGTAAAAAACTCAAGAGAAAAATATGGGCACAGGGCCTCTAAGAATGGCATTGGATATGGCCACAAACTCACTAATTAGTACAAATGACATTAGGTGTGGTTTTGTAAACCAATGGTGCAGTTCTCTAGCAAGTCTGCACTTTGTAGTCCGTTTACACTTTACAGCCTTTGCACAAACATTTCAATATAACGAGTTTAACAAAAGGGCATCAGTTCAATGAGTCTTGGTTACTTAGTTTACCAATATATGAGATCTTTCAAACACATTTAGTAGATAGTTCATAATTCCATATATCAAGATCGGTCAGTCGCTTCACATAAACTACTCAGTTATAGGCTCCCTCGAGAATCATACAGACTACTGATTGCCATACGACGTTTCATTGAGTTCAGACTTCAGAACATACTAACAAGAGAACGGCAATTTCACCTGCTGCGTGAGGCTGTGAATCTCGTTGGGCCGCATAAGGTCCGCGAACTCGAGGTCCAGCACCACCTTCTGGCCCGCGCCCTCGGCCGCGCGCCTGAGCCGGTCAGCTCGCGCCCCGCGCTCCTCCGCCCGGCGGCCCACCCGCTCGCGCCGCGTCTCCCGCCGCGCCGCCACCATCTCGGCCCGGGCCTCATCCTACGGCGCGGCGGCGAGAGCGTCCTCCCACTCACGCCTCCGCCGCTCTACGTCGGCGCGCCGGCGCTCCTTCTCCGCCGCCTTCCGGGCAGCCTTACGTTCCGCCTGCCGCTCCTGCTTCTTCCTCGCGCTCTTCGAGAGCTCCGGGGGCTTGCCCCCGTCTTCCGCTGCCAGCGTGGCTTGCTCGGTCTCCGCGTCGTCGGCCATCTCAACGCACCGCCGCCGCCGGAGCAGCCTCTGGGTTTGTAGAAGGTTTTCTGGGTTTGGTCGTTTCGACTGAGAGAGGCGACTTGACTGAAATAACCTTTGGCGGTTTTTAGGAAACCCGTGTTCTCGCGGAGATTATGACATTCAGATGGACTGGGTTAAATACGCGACCCGTCGCGCTAATGCACGAGCGCGCGATACCCCGCAGCCCCCAGCATGCTACAACGAGACCACAGCTCCCAGACACTAACCCTTTTCAGTTTGTGGTCCCAAGCGCAAAAGGCTAGCGCACGATGCTCTAATCCAGCTCCGTGCTGCATGTGTATTTTCTTTTAATTTCTATAATTTTTGAACGAAGTATCCGTTTTTAATTCCGTATACACGGGTTCACTAACATATGTTTCAAAAAAAAAATAGTAGCAATTTATATGTAATATACGTGCTACAAGATTTATCAAAGGAGTTACTACAATATAATACTAAAGTTGGTACTCAAAAAATATAGTAAAGTTGTTACATAGTATGCACAAGTTGGGGACAAAAAATATCAAAGATGTTATACCAGGTAATACTATAGTTATACAATTTGAGGGGCAAATTATTAAAATAAACATGCATAAGCTGCCAACTCGGAGGCAAGTTATTATAACTTGCTCAAATCAGCTCCTCCTTTCCGCTCGAATCTACCGGCAACCATCCTCACTCCATCGATCCAAATCTGCTCCTTCTCTCCGTCAACTTGCTCCTCCTCCTCGCACTAAAACACATGAATGTAGGCAATAATGAAATTGACAGCCAGAAAATTAACTGAAATTGACAAAAAGGACTAAAAACTAAAGTAGAAAAAATGAAAAAAATACTGCAAAATAAAAGGGAACTAAAATTACCTTAAAATAAAATTGACAAATAGAAACAAAAAACAAAAGTAGACGAAATGAAAAATAAATAAATAATTGAAACATAAAACTGAAACTAAAAAAACCAGAAACTGATTGAAATTGACAACTCTAAAACTAAAATTACAATGAAATAAAACTGAAATTGACCACCATGAAAACAAACTGAAATTAAAAAAAAAAACTAAAGAACACAAAATGAAAAATGAAACAAAAAACTAATATATAGGAATTAGGAAGGCATTTGAACCTAAAAGTGTGACTAAAAAATGAAACTCAAAACTCATTCAACTAAAATTAAAAGAAACAATTAAATGGAAAAAACAAATATGTGCGACTTAGGAAGACATTCAAACCTGAAACGGAAACTGAAACACATAAACTGATGAAATGAAACGCATAACTCATTAAACTGAAAGGGAGACTCAAAAAATGAAACTCATAACTCATTAAACAGAGACTAAAAGAAAAAATGAACCAAAAAAACTAGGGAGAATGATGTTCTTACCCCTGTCCAATAAGTTAATTGTGATTTTGTCCTTTTTTCAACTTTGTGTTTTTACCCTTATTATTTCGAACTGAATGATCTGTTTGCCCCTGCTTTTAACGTCTGTCAGATGGATATGGATTAAATGAATTAAAAAAATTCTAAATCAGAAAAACAAAGTCCAAATGACCGTAGTGCCTCTTATCCTTATCTCATCGTCCCAAACGCATAGGGCGTCGTCGCTTGGGCGCGGCTTTTCCAGCGGCAGCGGCTGCAGAGGCACCAAGGGGAGGGGAGGCCACGACTCCAGGTTCGGGCGCAGGGAGGGGATGCTTCTAGGGCGCGGGGCTGCCTCCCGGTCGTGGCTCCAAGGTGCGGGCGCGGCCTTCCTCTAGGCGCGGGGAGGCCGCGGCTCACCGGCGGCGTCCGCCTGCAGGTCCCGGCATCCCGGCGGCGCCCGACCGCGGGTCATCTTCTTCCTCTGGGCGCCCGGCTTCGTGGCTGCAGGGGCGGGCGGAGAGGGCGGCTGCGGTGCCTGGACGCGGCTCCCGGCTGCGCCTGGCAGCGGGTCTCCGCGCCGCCTCCTCCCCTCCTTCCTCCGCTCCTCCTCCCCACGCAGGCTCCCGTGCATAGCGCGTATGATGCTGTCGAGCTGGTGGCCGACGTGCCGGGCCACATCGAGGCCGTAGCCTCCCACGCTGGGAAGCTCCTCGTCGCGGTTTCCAACACCGAAGGCTTCCTCTGGGGCTCCGACTGCTCCCTGCGCATCTACTCCGCTCCTTCCCCCTCCTCCGACGGCGGCGGCGAGACCCGGTGGGACGGGCCCTACGCGCTGGAGCGGCAGGAGCCGCGGTTCTGGCGGCGCCCGCCCTTAGCCATGGAGGTCAGCACCAGTCGCGACCTCCTGATCTCGCTCTCCGAGTGGGTCGCGCTCCACCGCCTCCCCGTCGTCTCTAGCAAGACAAAGGGGGCCAACGTGTTTGCCTGGGACGAGCGGCGGGGCTTCCTTGCCGTCGGTCGACAGAAGCGACTGACCGTCTTCCGCCTCGACAGTGAGAACTCATTTGCATTGCCTATTTGTTTGTTACTACTATGATTCCAGTTTATTTTTTTCTCCCATGGGGTTGACCATGCGATCGGTTTAGGTTTGGTAGAATTCCAATTGGAGGATTGGAAGTGGGAATATGTTGGGTTGTGGAGTGCGAATGTCAGATCGATTGTGTTTGCTTAAAGAGGTATAAAACTGGCACAAAATCGAGTAGTTAATATGTTTAAGTTTTAAAACTGTATTGAGAGTTTTGAACTTCACATTGATCGGTCAAATTTTCTATTCAGAGATATACCATGGTAGTATTCAGTAACTCTTTTCATCTCTAGTCAGTCTTCACGCGCCTACATGCTGAGCCCATTAAAACCCTGGTACACTGTTGTTGAAATTCTTTTTTTTTTAGATTTAGTGGCATTGGTATTATCTATGCTTAGCCTGATCTAGTTCTTCAATAGGTATGGTTTCCCTGTTCCACCTTATTAAAACGTGTGCCTGTCATAATTGTGAGAACAAAATATGTTTCATGGAAATCCGTCTCTTTCAGAACTTTTTTCTGGCAGGCAATGTGTGACTGCATCCACATTTGTAATTTGAGAAAGCTTCTGATGTGTCTCTGTTTGTCAGGTGGGAGAGAATTTGTTGAAGTGAAGGAATTTGGAGTGTATTTTGAAATCAATGGCCTGGTGTGGTGATAACATATGTCTTGGAATTAGGCGGGAATATATGATAATAAATAGCATGACTGGGGCACTAACAGAAGTGTTTTCTTCTGGGAGGATCGCTCCTCCTTTAGTTGTGCCTCTTCCTACTGGGGAACTGATCCTTGGCAAGGTATAATACTTCAATTTTTGTGATGTTGTGTCCAATTCCTGTCCCATTTCATAAATCTGTTAGATGGCAGATCTTTTTTTGGTTCCAAAGTGACATTAGTCTATGTTTTACGAGAAGAGTGGCAGATGTTCTAAAAATGTACTTATTTCCATTTTCTAATTTAAGGGGAATCTTATCTTGTGAAATTCTGAAATGTTTATGTCAAAGTTGATGTAAGACCCTTAGCGCTCAGGTTTGTTGCCCGTTCCTATTGGGCTATTGGCGCTCAGGTATTCTTATCTAACTCTGTTCATGGTTTGTTGCCCGTTCCTATTGGCGCTCAGGTATTCTTGTCCAGTTTATTAATTATGATATGATGATTGTGTTGGTGCCAGTATTTGGGTTCATGTCCCGTCTTTATCATTTTGTCCATCTCCGGTTAAATACAATAGTTCTAATTACTCTGTTAGACTGTTAGTAGCTGGCAACCAATTATAAGATATTTTAAGATCAGTTAAACATTGATATATGTTTTAACAGATATAGTACATGGTCCTTTTTATCATGCTTAGTTTTGTCATGGTTTTACCTTCCCTCTCATTTCTTTTGAGAATGTTCATGTTGCAACTCTATTTGTAGGACAATTTTGTTGTGCTACTTATGTAATAAGTATTAAAGCCCATTGTTTAGATCAATTAATGGTTAATAATGTCTTGTACAATCAGTAAATGCTGGAATGGACATGGTATATGGTTATTTGAGTGTTCACATGAAATGCATTCCTCAATCATCTGTTCGTTTTGCCTACATTGAGCAATCTATAGATTATGATACCTCTTAGGTTTGAGAAATTTTTGGACGATATTGTGTTGTGTTGCCGGACGCCGTGACCTACAGCGGAACGTGGACGTTGGCGCCGACTTCAGGAGGTTTCACCGGGAGAAGGCGGCAGCGTCCAGGGCTATGCCGACGCTGGACACACGGAAACACGGCGGAGTCCAGTCCACTGTCTACATATGAATCGATCTCTGTAATATCTTATGTAATCTCCCATCCCAGCATTATGAACCTTTTGGTCTCAAAATTTTGAATATTTATCAATACTAAATCTGAGTTCAAATAATTGTAAGTTGTGCCAAATATGTTTGACCAAATTTAATCAATTGTCAGCATACAATAAAAAAGTCTAATTCCAAATCAGGGTAAAATCACAATTAGGCATAACAAAACAGGGGCAAAATCGTATGGGTATTCATGTCCTTTTGTACAAAGTTTAACACCGTTAGGGGTGGATGATGGAGCAGGGGCAAACTGGTGCTTCGTGAATGGCACAGTAGGGGTAAATTCACAAAGTCAAAAAAAATAGGGGCAAAATCACAATTTCGATACAAAACAAGGGTACAAACGCAAGAGCCCCAAAAAACTAATATATAGGATTTAGGAAGGCATTTGAACCTGAAAGGAAAAGTGAAACAAAAAAAAGTGAAGAAATGAAACTCATAACTCATTAAACTAAAAGGGTGAATGAAAAGAATTAAACTCATAAGTCATTATACTGAAACTAAAAGAAAAAATAAAATAAAAATTGTGACTCTAGGTTAAACATATTCTTGCATCACCAGACCACATGGCAGCATATCAAAAACATTGTAGCAGTCCCAAAACACGACAAGCTGCCAACTGAGGACACACTATAACCTTTGGAGCCACCAACCCGGAATCGAAAAGCCCGCTAAACTAGCTTGGACCCTTAATCAGTATGGGTGTGGTTGCACTCTGAGTCAGCGCACGGATGAATGATTATGGTATAATGTAGCTTAACTATTAATATAAATTGCTACACACTTAATACATAAGTAGCTATTATATATACAATATGAATTGCTAGTATATAAAAATTATTTTTAAACATAGGCACTGCAGGTCTACTTTTTTAGATCCCATAATACGACATAAGGAGCACAATATCGCAAACAAAATTAAATATGAACATCCTATTTTAAAAATAGGTGAATGGCCTCAGATAAATATTGCGAAAAGTTATCGTATTTTTAGAACAGACAACAGCCCAATGAAAAGCTTCCTGGGCTGGGCTGGGCTAGGCTGGCACATGGTGGACACGCCAGTGTAAAAAACGTGACCCATCATGATATTAATTTTGTGCATGTGTACTGGCCCTATTTAAGCTCACAAAAATTGAAAAGGCCGCGGGCGACAGGGGTCGCTCGCTCGACAGCGAGCGCGACCGTGCGCGCAATAACATTTGCGATTCAGATCCCCCGTCTTCTTCATCCCGGAAGCATCACTACACTTTTTTTCGTCAGAGAAGAATAAGAGGAAGCAGATCACTAGTAAGGAAAACAGCCCAAACTTCCTTGTAAAAGCGGCCCACCCAAAAGAAAGTTGAGCCCAACTATGCAATGCGTGCGGTTTGCTTCGCACAATTGACTGGCCTTAACTTCAGTTTTTCAAAAAAAAAGAAAGAAGACTGGCCTTAACTTCAGAGTCACATACTGAGCCCAGCGGTAACTAAAAATCGAGGCTGAAACCTGAACTGCCACGCACGAATCTCTCCGCCGCGGGCTCTTACCAAGTCAAGCGGCAATCTTGGGCCGTCCACACGGGAGCCGGGAAGCTCCAATCAACGGCTCCAGGAGATCGAAGCAACGTCTCTTCTCTCCACGACTCCAACAACCCCGAGCATTTCGCACGCACGTACGCAGTCCACCACGCACTCCACCCTCCTCTTTCGCCGGCGCCGCTCCCTTCCGATCCGTCTATCCAGGTCTATATAAACACCCTGCCCCACGCACTGGTCAGTGCTCACACGCCGCAACCTTCACTTTCTCTAGAGCTGCAGCATTCGTCCATTCGGCGAAGCTATGATCCGATCGCGTAGGGCTCCATCGATCCGCTGCATGCCAATGGAGGCCACCCTCCACTTCGTCGCCGTGTTCGCGTTCTCCTTCGCCGTCCTCGTGGCGTCGGTGTCGTCGCTGCCGCCGGCGGTGTTCACAGTCGGCGACGAGCGCGGGTGGACGGTGCCGGCGAATGGCACCGAGACGTACAACCACTGGGCCAGGAGGAACCGCGTCCAAGTCGGCGACGTCCTGAGTAATAATAAGCACACTTGGTTATTCATTCTCATTCATTTATTCTTGTACCGTGCCTGTAGCCTCTCTCTCTACTTTTCCGATATAATGCGCGTGTTTGATCGATGTCGCGTCGCCGGCTCGCCGCCGCGCGTTCGCGTACGTGGTCTGGTGCATGCAGGTTTCAAGTACGCCAACGACTCGGTGCTGCTGGTGTCCCACGACGACTACAAGCAGTGCAGCACGGAGACGCCGCTGAGCCGGTTCTCGAGCGGCGACACCAAGTTCAAGCTCGACCGCTACGGCCCCCTCTACTTCGTCAGCGGCGTCGCCGGCCACTGCGAGGCGGGGCAGCGGATGATCGTGCGGGTCAGGGCCCCCACCGCACTGTACGGCGCCCCCGCGGCGGCGCCGGGGATGCCGCCGACCGTCAGTGGCAGAGGCGCCGCGCCCAGGCCCAGCCCGGTCTCCTCACCCGCCGTGCCGTCGGTCGGCTCCGGTTCCGCTTCCACTACTCCCACGCCGAGCCCGAGCCCGAGCCCGCTGCCGCAGGCCAGCGGTGCGTCTAGGCGCGTGCTTGGCGTCGTGTCGTCCGTTGCAGTAGGGCTTCTGGTCTTGGTTGCCAGTGCCATCGCCCTGTCCGTGGTGGTTTGAACTTTGAACTTAGACGTGTGCTTTCTGTTGGTTCTTGATCCATACTTATAGTGACGTCGGTTTAGGAAGTAATGTTAGCTTTTCATTCAAGATCTAGGTGAAGTACGTCTCGGTTAGAATTGGTAGCTAGGGGCCACTGGCCAGTCGCATGCTTGTTAGGTGAAAGAACTTGTGTAATTCAATAAATGATGATTAATCTACAGTTGTCATCAACTTAATTTATTTTGTTGTGCAACCTGCGACGTAGATTTGCACCCGGAATCCCGGATTGAGCTGTTCAATTTCAGTTTTATTGGGAAATTGGCACAGGTACTACTGCATGTTACACCTCCCTAGCCACCACCGTTGGGGAGACATACGAAAAAGGAAACAGAAATATTAGCACTTGCACGTTGGGGGCATTCTTCTGTTCGTACGGTGAGGCTTTCGTATTTTACCTTCTTTTTTATCTTGTGCAAAAGGGCATCATAAGAGCCTCATTGGTTGGTTGTATTTATATATACCTGTTGGTGATACCCATAACCCATATTCAAACCCTTACCTATCCAGGTTGATAGTGAGATCAAATTTGAACAAATGACATTGCTATGTGACGATAAAAATACCGTCAAGATAGCCACTAATCCAATTCAACATTCAAGAACCAAGCATAGGATATCCTCCATCACGTACTTCATAAGAGTGTTTGATGATTATTATTTTTTTAATGAGAATAATCATGTGTGACAAGGCCAATATGAAGATATATTTATTCGTCGCGTATTATAACAAGACCATTTATTCACGTCGTCGAGCTTATAGCTTATGAGCCCCACTTATCAAATATTGGAACGTATGTTTGCCTCTGAGATATTAATGATTATAAAATATATATAATAATAAGTCTTGGAGATATTAAGAGATTTTGATGTCTGTGCGTTATTTTTCATAGCTTGTTAATTAGAGTCCAGATCCAGGAGCTAGTTATCAAGAGGTCAAGTCTTGGAGAGAATCGTGTAAGTTGTTGGAGATAGGATTCTAATCCACCCGTATGAACAGATGCTTGACTGTCTTTGCGACTGATCTCCTGCCTCTTCCCTATATAAAGCACCCTGGCCAACGGGATGGGCACTCAGTCTGTTCGTTTCGTTGTAAACGATCGTTGATTATTTACTGCTGACTGGTTGGCTAGTTTAGTGTGAGAGAAAAATAATGTTTCAGCTTATAATCCACGATCGTATAGCCCAGCCGTTCGGATTAAAACCACCGTCCGATGATTTCCCGCGCACCCATAACGTCTGCCCCGCGCTCGCGACGCCTGGCACGATGCCGATTTTCTCGGATAGAACCCGCCTGTTCGGCTAGCTGGCTGGCTGGGCTGGTGCTGTTCAGCCCACTCACGCGTGCACTGTTTACATGAACAGTGTCATTCAGTTAGAATAATATTTTTCTCTTAAAACAATTTAGTCAGAATAGTATTTTAACTTATTTTTTAGGCCAGCCGAACAGCTCCAACGTTCGCGCTGGCCGGCAAAAAAATTTTCGCGCCTAATTTGACTCGCGGTGGTTCGCAGCGCCTCGTCCGGTTCTTTGTTGTTTCCTGGGGGGGTGTTTAGTTACCCCAAAATGTAAACTTTGGTACTATACAAAAAGAAGATTTCCCGTCACATCAAACTTGCGGTACATGTATGTAGTATTAAATGTTGACGAAATCAAAAACTAATTGCACAGTTTAGTTATACTTTGCGAGACGAACGTTTTGAGCCTAATTAGTCAACGATTGAATAATTATTACCAAATACAAATAAAATGCTACAGCGCGCTACAGTGCTGCTTGTAATAAATCTTTCAAAACAAGATATATTTAGATAAAATTTTATTATCGAACATTTATCTCATAGAGAGAACATTCTATTTTATTGAATAGACACGATATTCTAGGTTATGGAAAAAAATGTGCCATCTTCAAAAGAAAAATGTTCTCAGCATTCTAGATCTAGGAGAATAAATTATAGGTTAATGCGATAGTACTGTAATATCTGTGAAAATAATATATAAGATTTTATATTTACTATCTTGTATATAGAGTTGAGGCCAACAATAATGAATGTTTTAAACTATGCAAGGAAATATTTTAATAAAGAGCATCACATAAGGGAAAAACTAATAAAAATAAAAAACCCACGTGACAGAAGAAGAAAAAAGAGAACAGGAATATTGTTTAAACAAACTAAATATACCGTATAACATCTCATAAATACTATATGAACACTCAAAACAAATCACAGAACATCCCATTTATACTATGTGAACATTCTAAAATATATCATAGAACATTACTTCGAGAATATTATGCGTATATCACAGAATATAGAAACTAAAAAAACAAAACATGAAATAAGAAAAAAACTAATTAGAGTAAAATAAATAAGAGGACAAAAGAAAGAAAGAAATAACAAATGATATGAATATATTAAAGTAAATAAATAAGTTAATAAAAGATTAAACAAAACACAAAAGAGAATATGTCATAGGTACTATGTGAAAAAGTGAAAAAGAATCGACTAGATAAAGAAAAAAAATAAAAGAAAACATCACATGAATAATACTTGAGTAACATAAAATAGAATATAGAATATATCAAAAGGTACTATATGATTACTCAAAGATAATTATAGAGCATCTCATTTATACTACCTGAACATCCTAAAATACATTATAGAACATCACTTATATACTACGTGAATGTCACAAAATACATCATAGAACATCTCATTTATACTACATGAACATCACAAAGATACACCGTTGATCATCACATGTATACAATATGAACATCACCAAGACAACTGCACTTGTGGGAGTATGAGGCGCTCGGCGCACGGTAGGAAGATTTTCGTTGTTCGGCGCGTGCTTTCGATCTGACCGTTCGGTCCCTAAAAAAAATCTGACTACACAGGACAAACATTCACAAAAATAGTGAGGGTGCAAGGGATTCAACCCAAGACCCTACGGTCTAAGATGCCATTCTCCTACCACTACAACATATTAATGTTTATGATTAATATGAAATATTTTCATTATTAAACCATATCAAACTAGAAAAATATATCACACACCATCTCATAAGTACTATATGTATACTCAAAGATAATCATAGAACATTAAACTTATACTGTGCGTACATCCAAAAATATATCGTATCGCATGTATGCTATGTGAATATTACAAAAAATAACATAGAACATCACATGTATACCATGTGAAACATCAGAAAATACATCTAGAACATCACATATATACTATGTGAACATCACAAATATAACACACATCACGTGTGTGCTATCTGAACATCATGAAATACATCTTAGAACATCACATGTATTTCATACGAACATAAGAAAAATACGTCTAGAACATCACATATATACTATGCGAACATCACAAAATATAACACAAAACATCACATGTATACTATGTGAATATTACAAAATACATCATAGAACATCACATATATACTACGCGAACATCGCGTGTATGTGAATATCATATGTATACTACGTTAACATCACATGTATATCATATGAACACCACAAAATGTATCATAGAACATCACATTTATGCTATGTGAACATCTCAAAGTACACTAGTGAACATCACATTTATGCTATGTAAACATCTCTAAATATACTAGAGAACATCGCATGTAGACTACCCCGAACGTCACATGTATAATCAAGAATACAAGAAATCAGAAAAGCAAAACATAAAATGAAAGAAATAACATAGTTTAAATAATTAATTATAGTAAATAAAAGAAGAAAACATATGAATAAGCTAAATATAAAATAAAAATAATAAAATATAGAACAAAATATAAGGGAAAATAAAACTAATAAAAAAGAAAATAAAAATACATACAAAACATGAATAACAAAATATAAATATATAGATAATAAATAAATAAAAGGTAAAAGAATAAAATAAATAAAATAAATAAATAAAATACAGACAAAAGTTCATAGAGTAAATGAAAGAAAGATAGGAAGAAAAAAAAGAGAAGAATATAAATAAAACAATTGACTAGATTAAATTAAAAAGAAAAAAAAGAAAAAAATACTAAAAGATGAAAATAAAAATAAAATATCACAGAAAACAAAAGAGAAAAAAGAAAATAAAAACAAAAAAAGAACAACAAAGAAATTGTAACATCACACAACTACTAGGTGAATATAAGCGAGAAATAAGAAAAGGAAAAAAGATAATAAAAGAAAAAGAAAAAAGAAAAAAAGAAAAGAAAGAAAGAAAGAAAGAAAGAAAATAAACTAATATAGCAGCCTGCCAGAGTTAAGAAAAGAAGAAATATAAAAAAAGAAAAAAAAGAGAAGCTAAGTAACAGCCTGCGGAGAGCTAAGAGAAAAAAAGAGAAATATAAAAGTAATAAGGGAAAAAAAGAGAAACTGAACGACGTGCGCTTCGTGGGCTGGCTGCCTCCATTGCTGGATCGTGTTTATTCCGTAGACTCGGCAACAGACGCGGGATTGTATGCGGGAAACATCGGCGACCGCGTGCGGGAAACATCTACGCAGGAAACATCAGCGACCGCGCACGGGAAACATCGGCAAGTGTTCGATGGTGACTAAGGACACAATTGAGGATCTAATAAGGGGTTCGATCTCAGAATGTACCACCGCCACTGAGTATTTCAAGAAGGTGGAGAGTCAATTTATTAGTTCTTCAAAGGCTTATGCAAGCACTCTCATTAATAAGTTAGTTAATGAGAAATACTCTGGTGGAGGGATTAGAGAATACATATTCAAGATGAGCAACACGACATCTAAGCTCTAGCCAATGAACTTGAGGCTCAAGGATGAGTTCCTAATTCATTTGATTTTTGCTTATTTGTCCAAAGAGTATGAGACTTTTGTTGTGAACTACAACTTACAGCCAGATAAGTGAGATATTGAGAAGCTCATTGCAATGTGTGTGCAAGAAGAGGAGAGGCTTAAGAGCTCACATGGTGACTCAGCTAACCATGTGAAGAAAAATAAAAGGAAGAACTTTTACAACAAGAAAGACAAACCACAAGGAAAACCTCAGTGGGACAATAGCTCCTCTAAGTCACAAGAAAAGGCCTCTCAGAATGATCACCATTAGAAATCGAACTATGTTCAAGTGGACAAGAACACCTGCAAATGGTGTAAGAAGACTGGACACTATCAGAAGAATTGTCCAGATTTCCTGAAACACATGATGAGAAAAGGTGATGATATTATTACATTCATAGATGAGTCCTTGTATTAAGTTATGCAAAAATCTACTTCGTGGATTGATTCAGGTGCAACTATTCATGTTGCAAATTTATTACAGAGATTCCATACGAGGAGGACCTTGCAAAGAGGAGAAAGACACATTAAGGTGGCAAATGGAGTCAAAGCTGAAGTAGAAGTCATTGAAGAACTCCCATTAGAATTAGATAATGGCTTTGTACTCAAGCTTACAGATGTCCTTTATGTACCCTCTTTGCGTAGAAACCTAATAAGTGTTTCATGTTTAGACGATGATGGATATGATTGTCATTTTGGTAATGACCAATGTAAGATTATGTTTAATAATAAGTCTGTTGGTCTTGCCTTTCGACAAGACAAGTTTTATATGTTATCACTTTGTAAGAATGTGAATATTGTGAGCACTAATAATGAGAATGCCTCCTCGTCTATGAATATAAGTAATAAGTGGAAGAGAATTCATGACGTATCATCGAAATTATGGCACTGTCGTTTAGGCCATATTTTGAGGGAGAGAATAAAACGATTGATTAAGAAATCAATTCTTTCGCCATTAGAATTTTCAAACTTAAAACAATGCATTGATTGCATAAAAAGAAAGTATGTTAAGAAAATAAATAAAGATGTCAAATAAAGCGCAAGAATTTTAGAAATAATTCACACAGATATTTGTGGTCATTTTCCTATGAAAAGTGTGGATGGTTACAATTCATTTATAAATTCACAGATGATTATTCTCGTTATGGCTATATTTATCCAATTAAGAAAAGATCAGAAGCATTGGATAAATTTGAGATATTTAAAGCTGAAGTAGAAAATCAATACAATTTAAAGATTAAGATAGTAAGATCCGACTATGGTGGGGGGGGAGTACTACGGTCGACATACCCCATATGGCAAAGTTCCTAGACCTTTTGCAAAGTTCTTATAGGAAAATGGCATAATTGCCCAGTACTCTATACTGGACGAGCCTCAGAAGAATGGAGTAGCTAAAAGACGCAATCGTACCTTAATGGATATGGTGAGAAGTATGATAAGTTACTCCATTTTACCAATAAGTTTATGGATGGAGGCATTCAAAACCGCCATTCATATTCTCAATCGAGTGCCGAGCAAGTCAGTGCCCAAAACACCATATGAATTGTGGACCAGTAGGGAACCCTCTCTTAACCACTTACGTGTATGGTGCTATCCAGCTGAGGCCAAAGTATTTAACCCAAACATTGGAAAGCTAGACTCCAAGATAGTTAGTTGTCATTTCATTGGCTATCTAGATAAGTCAAAAGGTTATCATTTTTACTGTCCTAACAAACATACGAAGTTTGTAGAAATAAGACATACTGTGTTCTTGGATGATGATATAGTCAGGGGAAGCATGGTAGGGTGAGAAATTAACCTTGAGGAAAAGCGGGTATACGTGCCCACTCCGATGATTCAGGAGCCAATTTTCTCGCTACCTATTGCTGCTGCAACAATAGTACAAGACACTGCAGTGACAACACATGTTGTTAGTTCTCCTGTGGCAACAATAAAGGAACGTGAGGAACCTGTCCTTCAGGATCCTATAGAACCCATTGTCGCACATGAGGAAGAGCAACAACAGCCCCATATAGAACAAGTGCCAACTAATGAGGCCCCCAGGAGGTCTTAAAGAGCCAGAAAATTAGCCATTCCTGATGACTACGAAGTCTATGAATATAAAGAATTTCAAATAGAGGGTGATCCCACCTCATTTGAAGAAGCCATGAGAAGCGATCACTCATCAAAGTGGTTTGAAGCAATGCAAGATGAAATGAGATCAATGAGCACCAACAGTGTTTGGTACTTAGAAAGAATTCCTAAAGGAGCCAAGGCAGTAGGCTGTAAATGGGTCTATAAAACTAAATATGACTCCAAAGGGAATGTGGAAAGATTTAAAGCGTGACTTGTAGCGAAAGGTTTTACGCAAAGAGAAGGAATAGATTATAATAAGACATTTTCTCTAGTCTCATGCAAGAAATCTTTTAGAATCATAATGGCGTTAGTGGCGCATTATAATTTAGAATTACATCAGATGGATGTAAAGACAGCTTTCCTTAATGGGGATTTAGATGAAAATGTTTACATAGTACAACCAAAAGGTTTTGTCATGAAAGGAAAAGAATGTATGGGATGCCGCCTGAAGAAATCCATTTATAGCTTAAAACAAGCCTCTAGACAATGGTATTTAAAGTTTGATGGAACGATAAGAAAGTTTGGGTTTAAAGAGAATGCACAGGACAATTGCGTTTATACAAAGTTCAAGAATGAGAAATTCATTTTCCTAATCCTGTATGTGGATGACATCTTACTCGTTATTAGTGATGTTAATCTACTACTGGAGACAAAGAAGTTTTATCCTCAAATTTTGACATGAAGGATCTCAGTGAAGCTTCGTTTGTTTTAGGAATAGAGATTCACTGAGATAGAAGAAAGGGGATTTTAGGATTATCGCAAAAGACATACTTAGAAAAGGTTCTAAAGAAATACAGTATGCATGCATGTAAGCCTTCACCTGCTCCTATAGTCAAGGGCGATAGTTTTGGAGAATTCCAATGCACCAGGAACCTATATGAGATTGATCGAATGAAAGCGGTTCCATATGCTTCGGCTGTCGAAAGCTTGCAGTATGCTAAGTATATGTCGACACATAATTTTCGTCTCGTGCTAAGGACACACGCAGCAAGCTAGAAGGGTCTGCTCGATGGAGCTGTAGATCCGCCTAGCTTCAGCGCAAAGGTGGTCGATCCTGCACACTCTTTCCGAGATGTGCTAGTCAATTTGACCCTGTAATTGACAAGGAGAGAAAATTTATCAGTAATTAAGGGCGGGACTTACCGGTGTTGCCAGACAGTCCCGAATGTGTGGCTATGAGAGCCGATATGATAGGAGATCGACTAAATAGTCGATTCCAGCATAATTATGAGAATAAATCTATTAAAGCTCATTGGGTTGTATAAGAAGAATCGGTTATCATTCAAAATAAATATCATTATTTAAACAAATATTAATCAATGGCAATAAGATGTCAACAATGATCGGTTTATGTTGAGCCAATGATTACAAGTAACCGAATCTCTTTTTATATAAAGAAACAATTCAACACCATTTAACCGTTTAATAAAGATAAATCTAATGAACATGTTAGATCTCATCTATTGCTATGACCAGTAGGGCATGAGGCAGAATCATGCAGGCCATAGAAATAACGATAGACTCGATGACCCTAACTCGTTACTAATATCAGTAGGGCATGAGGCAGAATCATGTAGGCCATAATACAATAATAAGATCATGGGCTAACATATCTTTTAACATATCTTTACTTCAACAGTCTCGTGATGCGAACTATTCATGAAAGCACTCGATATCGGCTAAAATAGCCGATTCAGGCATAGCGCACAGCTAAAGTCATGCCTTATTAGGAATAGATCTATCAAATAATGATCCCCACTCTACGGTGCTCACAGTGGGGTGTGAGGCAGAATCACACAGGCCATGATAACGGGCCATGGAACGGTTCTCGCTAGCCAATAAATCTACTCAAGACACAACACGCCTTAACCGCACGCTATGCATGATCAGGATTGACATAAAACAACCGATAAAACATAACTCATCGTTTAAGGTGTAGATTAGATCAATTTAGATTAGCAAACGATGAGCTAAACAAGATATAAGGCCGATCTAGATCAATCCTAATCGGGCAGAGTGATATTACTGTAATTAGATAAATAATGAAAGCAATAAGCAATATCGGTAACTTAATGAATCTACCAAAGACTGTCATCCTAAGATAGAGCCGATAACTTGACCTTGATCTAGTTCATGCAGTGGGGGTCGACCGGATCGATGCAGCCATACTTAAACTAGGCAAGAGTCGATAACTAACTTATACCAGTCGCAGTGGAGGTCGACCGGATCGATGCAGTCGTATGAATAGAGGTATAAGCCATGACGGTACTTACAACAAGCAGTGGAGGTCAATCGGATCGATGCAGCTGTACTTGCTGAAGAACTAGCCGAGATCTACTCTACTTCTACTCCTAAAGGTGGCCGGAGCCGAAAAGGTAAATGACTTGTATACTGGATTGATTATTGTTCTTTTTACAATAGTCGGGGCCTGATATTTATACCTAGGACCTGCACATGACTCATATCTAAGCATGACTCATCACAACTTTTGACCCTAAAGAAAACATTCCTAATTTAAGATAACTTGAACTCTAATCTTTCCCTTTTTATGGAGTCCAATATGTTTCGTCCTGACACCGAGCATAGCCTTTGTCGTTATCTGCTAGCGCTATCTAAAGAAACCCGATTCTAATTTTTGCATCCGAATCAGCTAGTTCTGATCTGCACGCAATTGATTCCTTGACGACATGATCTTAGGAGCTCTCGAGTCCCTACGACTTTTCTTCCAAATTTTGGTGTAAACAATATGTACACGCTCTGACTTAGCTTTTGTTACCGGGATACTTGGCAGATATCAGAGTAATCTAGGAATAGAACACTGGAGAATGGTAAAGAAAGCTTTGTATTATTTGCAAGGCACAAAAGGTCTCATGCTAACGTACAGAAGATCTGATTCCCTCCATATAGAGGGTTATTTAGATTCAGATTTTACAGAAGATGTAGATGATAGAAAATCCACATCAAGCTATGTATTTACTCTCGCAGGAGGAGTAATATCGTGGAAAAGCTCCAAGCAAACCGTCACTGCATCGTCCACGATGTGTGCCAAGTTTGTAGCTTATTATGAGGCCACAGGGTAGGTGAATTGGCTAAAGAAATTTATGCCTGGGTTGAAAGTGGTTGACGACATCCATAGACCACTCAAGTTATACTACGATAATGAACCAGTAGTAACTTATGCTCACAATAATAGGTCAAGTAATGCTGCCAAACACATTGACATAAAGTTCTATGTTGTAAAAGACAAAGTCTGAGTTCATACTATTAGTCTTGAGCATGTAAGCGCAAAGAAGATGCTTGTGGATCCGCTTACAAAAGGCTTACCACCCAACGTGTTCAAAGAACATTTAGCCGGCATGGGTTTACGAAAAAGCCTATGATTCTTGGACAATAAGAGCATAGTTAAAAATCTGTTTCAAAACAGAGAGGTGTATTGTAGCTGTTAATCCAATGGTACTGTTGGCACAAAAATGTGCGTCGACACGCGGCAAGCCGGAAGGATCTGCTCGATGGAGCTGGAGATTCGCTTGGCTTCAACGCAGGGATAACCGATCCTGCGTATTCCTCCCGAGACGTGCCAGTCAATTTGACCCTCAATTGACAAGGAGAGAAAGTTTATTATTAATTTAAGGTGGAACATGCTGGTATGTGCCCAGACAGTTCTAAGTGTGCCGCTTCGGGAGTAGCTAGATGGAAAAATCGACTAAATAGCCGATACGCACAGAAATTGGCTGTTACGGACAGAAAGGCTCGTAGGTAGTTATTGATTTTATGTTGATAGGTACAATGCCCACAGACATAAATGAGATCATCAGCTAGATGGATGTTAGCAGTATGAATTATTGAGCCGATGAATCTAATCAAGAAAGGATATAACATGCAAACAAATCGACTATCTAATATAAATGGACCTATAGACGCTCTGAATCTAATTTGTTACTATCAACAGTGAGGTTCGACCGGATCGATGACAGCTATGATGATAATAACAAACTAAAACCTTAGAATTCGTAAAACCTTAGAATTTGTTACATTAGATGACAGCTATATATGAAGGCTCAGATGAATCGGCTAAAATAACCGATTCAGATGAAAAAGTACCACAACATGTGAACAATCGACTATTTCGCATGAACAAACTCATGGACTCCTTAGACTTAACCTGCTATCTCTAACAGTGGGGTTCGACCGGATTGATGTAGCCATGAAAAAGACAACGAATTAAACCCTTACAGTACACAGATCTATTCACGCTTAACAGAGTCATGGACGTACACTGTGGGTATTAACGCACAGGCGATCGGCTATTTAGCCGATGCAGACATAGCAAATAGCTAAGGTCACGCCTAATCAAGAACAAATCTACTAACTAGCATCCTCCAATCTATGGTGCCATCAGTGAAGATCGATCGGATCGTTACAGCCATAATGGTGAACTATAAACTAGATTTAACTAGCTAGCAAACATCTTTAAGATTATTCGTGCCTTAACCGCGTACTACGCATGATCAAGATTGAAGTAGAACGGCCGATGAAACATAACCCATCGCTCAGAGTAAAAAACATCGTGTTGTAATAAAGCGAACGACGGACTGAAAGGATATAAGGATGATCTAACTCAATCTTGACTGAGCGGATTGATGTTGGTGCAAACTAATGACAATGAAGGCATCAGCAAGATCGGTAACTTAATGAATCTACCCGAAGGACGCCACCTTTAGATAGAGCCGATAACTTGATCTTAATCTAGTTTGAGCAGTGGAGGTCGACCGGATCGATGCAGCCGTACTTAAACTAGACAAAAGTCGATAACTAGCTTATACTAAGGTTCACAGTAGAGGTCGACTGGATCGATGCAGCCGTACAAACCAAAATATAAACCATGACGGTACTTATAAACAAACCGGAGGTCGGCCGAACCGATGCAGCCCTGCTTGCTAAAGAACTCGCTGAGATCTACTCCTACTTCTACTCCTAAGGGTTGGCCGGAGCCGAAAAAGTAAATAACTTATGTTTGATTGATTGGATGTTCTTTTATAATAGCTGGGGTTCAATATTTATACCCGGAGCCTAAACATGAATCCTACTCGAGCACGACTCATTACAATCTTTGGTATAAAAGGAAAATATTTCTATCTTAAGATAACTTGGACCCTAATCTTTTTCTTTTTGTAGAGTCCAATATGTATTTCCCGATGCCAACCGTAGCTTATTATCGTTATCTGCGGATGTCACTCAAAGAAAGCTGATTCCAGTGTTGCATCTGAATCAGCTAATATCGATCCTTATGCAATCGATTCCTTGATCGGCATAATTCTGAAGCTTTGAGTTTCAGCGTTCTTCTTCCCAAATTTTGGTGTAAACAGGTACTAACTGTTGTGACGAGGCACACTCTATGTATTAATCTATGATGGAATGAGAAAAGATAAAGTATTTTAAGTTTAAGTTATAAGGTGAGATCAAGGGGGAGAATGTTAGGTTGATCTCCACCAAGTTGGCCTAACGGCTAATTTGGGCCTTTGATCCGCGCCCTGATCGGGGGCGTCCAACCCAGTCATGGTTGGTGACCCCCCGTCGCGTAGCAATAAAACTTTAGAATCTATAAAACCATCAATACTTTCCGGAGGCTCTTCTTAGGGTCGTTTTAAAGATACTGTTTTGCTTTGTGCTTGACATTGCAGATGTGCATGCAGGGTACAGTCAAGATCAAACCCTAAGGAGGAAATATTTAGCAGTCGACAACCAAAAACTCAACAAGAGGTTGCATCTGAAAAAAGGAGCCAATCCGAATTTCTGATCGGAAAAGGCACTCAGTGCGGATCTCACCATGGCATGATCCAACAAGCTTCACCCTCTCCAAGTTACACAAATTATCTTACATTCACCCTAGATCCCATTTGCTTTTCGGAGAGTTGATAAAATGTCTACTTATCAATTTCAAATATGTATTGCTACTTTTCAGAGAGTTAATAAAAAAATTCAGCCTAGATCAACTAGCTGCTAGCGACAACAAATTACTGACAAGTTTTATGAGCTTTTTCTTAGAAAATAGTCATCATATGAAACAAGAGGCATGCAAAGAACAAACTTACGGTTTTGTCGCGTGTTGAAGCAGAAAAAAAGCCAGTGGTAAAGATGAGTTCATGCCAAACTACTTCGGACAGTTCTGAAGATGTTGAAATCCTTGAATACAATCCCTTTGAGTCTGGGACTGTGAGCTTCCATCCTAAAAACGCTGCTCCTCGGTACACAATGCTCTGCCATTATTCATATTGGATATCTTCTTTATAATTAAGTTATTGTTCTGCTCTGGGCTAGACATTACAGATGTGTGTAACTATTTACAGGGCGCAGTCAAGATCAAACCCCAAGGACGTGTTTTCAAATCTGCATCCAAGAACCGAACAAGAAGTTCCATCTGAGAAAATAAGTCAAACGGAATTTGAAGCCAGAAAAGGAACCCAATGTGACACTTACCAAAACAAATTTCCTGCAGCTTCATCTTGTCCAGGTTATACAAGATCCCATTTATTTTGTAGAGAGTTCTATAGGGATTTATTACGGTAATCCGAAATAACTGTGGACCATCCGTTTAAGTGAATCTAGATCTAGATCAGTGTTATCACACATTACCTTATAGGTGGCAATAGAAGAAATATGTATTTTTTTATTTTAGAAAACAGGAAACATATCTTGCAATTATATCTAACAAACATACACATGCATGGATCTGTATGTGATGGACGTCAGGATGTGTATAGTTGGTGTAACCTTTTTTATTGAAATGTGACATACATGATAGATCCCATCATGCATATTTGTTGAATTATCTTTTGCTGGAACGTGACGGATGTAGATGTGTAGCATGCAGACGTGATTAAGATGGGACTCTTCCTTGATCCTAATAGCTTGACAATTTATGTTTTTTTATATTTAAATTAAAAGCACTCCAGTGTTTAGATATAATATAAATGTAGTAATGTGCACATGTACCACAAGAATGGTAAGTGCAAAAGGGGAAAAAGGTTTCCTATACTAATCTTTGTATTCCACGTGTATGGCCGTTTTCCGAGGGAGAGACGATCGATAGTTCTGGTTGGCTTCCTGTTCCTGATAAGGGAGGTGGGGCTGTTATTGTGATTTCAGGAATTATTTCATTTTTTATTTCTAATTATTAAATATTTTCTATTTTGAAAAATTAACAGCTCAGAGTTGTTTGAGATCTTAACTCCTCTGGTGTAACCAGAGTACCGTAGCAAGGTCCATATATAACTATTTGTTGTTATTAAACATGTATCGATCATTTGCAAAGATTAGTTATATCTTCTAGTACGCAAGATACGCAAACTAATGGTTTCCTGCTTTCTGTGGCAGAAGAAACGTCAGTGACTCAGGAGACTCCATGCCAAACAACCCCAGAAGATGTCATGATCCGTGATTCCAATCCTTTTGAATCCGACGCAGCGTGTACTCCCAGCTGCAGTGGCCCAGAAATGAAGAAAGAATACATTTTTGGACGTTCACCATTTGAAATGGGACTGGTTTACCCAACACCACCCTCGAAACAAGCCGAAGCGTGCTTCAAGTGGTTAGAGGCATGCAGCTACCAGGACGACCAGCTTAATTGGTGGGTTTAGGCATACAGATGCTAGAATTAGTTTCCTTTTATCTGAGTATGCTTTGAATGCATCAATTTCCATTGTGATCGATCAGGACATGGGGTCATTCTTGAGGAACCTAATTCGATAGCAGTAGATGGACTGCCCATCAAGCATGAGATGATTCGTGGCGGAGTACTAAAACAAGATGTTTGTAACGTAGTTATGCGTCTGTACCGCCAGCTAGATGATGAGATTTATCAGAACAGTGGCAATGCAGAACCAAGGTGGCGGCACTTTCTTCCAGCAGAGTGGTCTGTAAGTTCCTATATCCTGATAATGATTAGATGCAACCGAGTCTGGGAAGCAGTATCATGTGCAGATATTGTTCCATTGTACATGTTGACCAGGCGTCTGATCTCATCACACTTGTATCGCAGCCATCAGCCTTGGAGCATGGAGACAAGATATGTGATGAGTTATCATCGACAGTAAGATCCATGTTTATTTTGGCCCCTCGATCTCCGGTACGGAGATATCTGATCACTCTCTAGTGTTGTCGAGCACACACTAGCGATGCTGACCACGAACTGTCATTGTCGACCACACACTATGGCTAGAGGTAGAAGAAGGGAGAAAGAACAGAGCACACACACTGTACAAGCACCAGCGTTGGCCGAAGCTCCACAGAGGAGATGGCAAACTGAACTCGCTCTTTACTGAGTTACAGTGGCAAACTATATATACAGCTATATCCATCTAGTCCTAGTACAACTACCATGTTGCTATAGTTACTAGATGGAACAGCAAGACTGACTTTGGCGCATGTCCCTACTGTGGCTACAGTACGACAGGTGAGCCGTTCGGCGTCTGCCCCTGCAGCTGCTACAGTGCAATAGCAGGGAGCCCTTTTCGAAGCCGCCTTCCCCTACTGCGCATTCATACAAGGGAGCAATAGATTATCTAACAATTTTTTCCTAATCCTACTGCTAACCCTTGAACCCCCTCCATGCCGATCATCTCCTTCAGCTCCGTGAGTCGAAGACGGCCGAGTGGCTTGGTGAGGACGTCTGCGAGTTGCCGACCAGTTTCGACGAACTCGATGACGATCTGCCCTCCATCGACACAGTCCCTGAGGAAGTAAAACTTAACGTCGATGTGCTTGCTCCGGTCATGGAGAACCGGATTCTTCGCGAAGGCGATGACGGGCTGGTTGTCCACCATCAGTGCTGGTGGGTCAGCTTCCACACCGGTCAGCTCGTCCAGCAGCCGATGCAGCCACACAACTTGGCACGCCGCTGTGGCCACAGCTACGTACTCTACCTTGCACGTAGATAGCGCCACCACCTTCTGTTTCAGCGACAACCATGAAATTAGAGCCGACCCAAGGAAGACGAGCACGCCAGAGGTGCTCCGCCATCCATCGATGTCCCCCGCCATGTCTACATCGCTGAACATAGTGAGCTGCAGCCTGCTTCCGCCGGTCTTGGGGAAGACGATCCCTTGATCCACCGTCCCCTTAACGTAGCGCAGTAGCCGCTTCACCGTAGCCCAGTGATCCTCTCTGGGATCTTCCATGAAGCGACTGACATAGCCCACGGCAAACGTAATGTCCGGCCTCTTGTGGACTAGGTAGCGCAGATCACCGACGATGCTCCAGTAGAGTGTTGCATCTACTTTCGCTGCAATACTGGCCTTTGTCAGCTTTAGCCGCTCCTCCATCGGAGTCACGCACGGCTTACACTCAGCCATGCCGCTCTGCTCCAACAGCTTCGAGGCATACGCACTCTGACCAAGTGTGAGCGCCTCCTTCCCCTGTCTCATCTCGATGCTGAGGTAGTAGGAGAGCGCACAGAGATCGCTCATTCGAAAACGAGCCACCATCTCATGCTTGAAGCTGTCGATGTCCTCTGCACACGTGCCGGTGACGATCAAGTCATCCACATACACGCCGACGACCAGCTCCTCCTTTCCCCATCGCCACGTGTAGAGCACATGCTTGGTTGCGCACCTTGTGAACCCAAGCTCACCCAGCGTGGCGTCAAGCTTGGCATTCCACGCTTGTGGGGTCTATCGCAGCCCGTAGAGTGCCTTGCGCAGTCAGAGCACCTGTGCTCCGCTCCCTTGACGGCAAAACCTGGAGGTTGCCTGACGAAGACCGTCTCCGCCAGCTCGCCATTGAGGAAGGCCGATTTTACGTCTAGGTGATGGACGCGCCAGTCCTTTGCTGCTGCCAAGGCTAGTAGCAAACGGACAGACTCCATGCGCGCTACTGGCGCAAAGACTTCCTCGAAGTCGATGCCCTCACGCTGAACAAAGCCTCAGGGGATGAGGCGCCCCTTGTGCTTGACAATGGCGTCGTGCTCGTCCCGCTTGACCTTGTACATCCACTTTAGGCTGATCGGACGGCATCCTGAAGGTGGATCAATGAGCTCTCAGGTCTCGTTTTTCTCGATCGCCTTCATCTCCTCCAGCATCGCCCATCGCCAGTTTCCATCGTGCTCGGCCAGCGTGAATATGGGTGGTTCCTCTATATTGACGAGAAGCGGCTCTTGGTCATTGAGCAACCTACCCATCAGTCCTGAGGGCCCTGTGTCGCCGACGATGTTATCTAGCCTGCGGAACCGCACCTCCTCACCTTCGTGGAAGGCATCCACGAACTCAGTGATGTTACATGGAGGTGAGGCAAACTCAACCAGAGTCGATAGAGTTCCCTGTTCTCCCAGAGTGCTCGGCACCCCGGTTGCAGTGCTCGGTACTACTCCTGGACCGCTCGTCACCACTCCTAGAGTGGTCGACACCCCTCTCGAAGTGCTCGGCATTTGTCTTGCAGTGGTCGGCACCAATGCAAGACCCCTCGGTTTCGCTACGGGAGTGTTCAGCACCCGTCCCGGAGTGGTCACCACCAATGCAGGACCTCCTGGCTCCACTCCTGGAGTGCTCGGCACCCCTCCCGGAGTGCTCGGCACCTCCCAAGGAGTGCTCGGCTCTATCGCTGGAGTGCTCGGCACCCCTCTCGGAGTGCTCGGCACCACTTCCCTAATGTCTCCACGATCATGGATGACCAACTGCTCGACGACGAAGGTGCTGGTGAAGCCACCAGCTTCCCCCGAGCTCGGACTGTTCTAGTCCCAAACCGCCTTCTCGTCAAACACGACATCGCGTGAGACAAGTACCTTGTCTCCGCGTGGGTCGTAGAGCCGGTACGCCTTGGTACCCTCCACGTAGCCCAAGAACACCATCGGTGTGCTCCTGTCCTCCAGCTTGGTGAGGATCGGCTTCGTCTTCCTAACGTGGCCAATGTAGCCAAATGTTCAGAGAAAGGACACGCTCGGCTTGGGCCCATACCAAGCTTCAAATGGCATCTTGCCCGTCAGGGCCTTGGTGGGTGCACGATTGAGGATGAACACCGCCGTGGTCACCGCCTCACCCCAGAACCTTATCGGCATGCCTTTGGCCTTCATCATAGATCGAGCCATGCCGACCACCATCTAGTTCTGTCGCTCCACCACACCATTCTATTGTGGCGAGTACGACGCGGTGTGGTGTCGTACCACACCCTGATCCGCGTAGTACGCAATGAACTCCACCAAAGTGAATTCACCGCCGCGACCAGTCCTCAGCACATGGAGCTTCTTGCCGCTTTCGGCCTCCGCGCGCATCTTGAATTTCTTGATCGCCGCCGCCGCTTCGTCCTTGCTTGACAGGAGTTGCAGCCACATGTAGCGACTACAATCATCCACGAGCAGGAGGAAGTATCACCGACCACCATTTGTTGCTGGCGTGATTGGCACATAGAGATCGCCGTGGACGAGCTCGAGAGCGTTCGCCACGCTATACTTGGCCACCTTTGGGAATGGCAGCCTCCTCTGCTTCCTGGCCAGGCAGCTGTCGCACAGCTCGCCTCTATGCTTGATGCGGGGTAGCCCTCGGACCATCTTCTCTAGCCGACCAAGCGCGTCGAAGCTGAGATGTCCGAACCGGGCATGCCACAACCATGGCTCCTCGGTGTGCCTTGCTGCTAGGCACACCGGCTGCTCTACCTTTAGGTCGAGCAGATACAACTGGTTCTGGGACCTCTTCACCTTGGCGAGAAGTCGCTGCTCCCGGTCCCTGATTCTAAGGACTCCCACCTTGATCAGTACCTCGCTACCGCGCTCATCTAGCTAGCCAATGCTGATGATGCTGGAATGCAGCTGCGAGATATAATATACATCTGTTAGCACGTGGTGCTCGCCATTCTAGCACCTGAAGATGATGGTGCCACGCCCTTGGATAGCCACTCTTGAGCCATCGCCAAACTTCACCGTACCGGTAACATCGTCGTTGATCTCGGAGAAGGCTGCCTTAGAGCCCATCATGTGGTTGCTGGCACCTGAATCTAGATACCACCGCTGCTCCTGCTCGCCGCCCACACGTCTGAGGTGGACTTGGGCACGCGGTTCGTCGAGGTTGATAGCCTTCAGGGCCTTCCCAGGTCCTTTCACCGCCATCACCTCTCTCTTCTCCTCGACCTCGGCGTCGTGCAGTGCACAGAACGTCTCCACCAGGATAGTGGCCTCATCATCATCATCAGCTTGCGCTAGATGAGCCTCAACCTTCTTCTTCTGCTTGCGATTTGGGCAATCCCTTGCCCAATGGCCCATCTTCCCACAACGTCGGCAGGCGTTGGGGTCGACCTGCCTCTTCTTCTCTGAAGAAGCCATGCCGCGGCGCTTGCCATGCGTTGGGGTCGACCTGCTTCTTCTTCTCCGAAAAAGCCTTGCCGCGGCGCTTGCCATCGCCACCGTGGCTAGAGGAGGCTACCCCGGAGTTCCTCCGAGCAGCCAACTCCTCCTCTATCAGCAGCAGTTTGCCGCTGTCCTTCGTTGTTGTCGCCTACTCTAGGCGCTCGTCCACCGCCCGTAGACGGCCTGTCACATCCTTGATGTTGAGGGTGGACAAGTCCAGCATTGTCTCTATGGACAGAGCGATCTGGATGTACTTTACCGGCACAGAGTGGAGGTACTTGGAGACCGCCTCCTCTTCGTCGATGGTGACGCCGTGGCTCTTCAGCTTGCTGATGAGCGTCTGCGGGCGGAGGGAGAAATCCTCCACCGATTCACCATCCTTGAACTTGAGGTTGGCGTACTCCTGCTTCAGAAGCTGGGCCGTCGTTTTCTTTTCGCGGTCGGAACCGACGCGCATCACCGCAATAGCCTCCCACGCCTCCTTAGCAGAGCTTTTCGCCCCTAACGGCTCACTGTACTCCGTCGGTACAACAACAAGGATAGCCTCCAACGCTGACATGCCATCTTCTTCATTTTCGGTGTCCTTGTCAATAGCATTCCAGAGCAGTCGGGCTCTGAGCTTGACCTTCATGGTCACCGACCACTCTCCATAGTTGGTGCGAGTTAGCGTCAGCCAACTGGTGCCGCTGACCTCCCGCACCGTGCGAACAACAACATCCTGTCGTGGCTGGGCAGCCATAGCAGTGCCACTGCTATCGCCCATCTCCGAATCGTCCGTCATCATCAGCGGTTAGTTCGGCGACGGCGCTTGTACGGCTCCGATACCCCTTATTGGCCCCTCGATCTCCGGTACGGAGATATCCCACCACTCTCTAGTGTTGCCGAGCGCACACTAGCGATGCCGACCACGAACTATCGTTGCCGACCATACACTATAGCTAGAGGTAGAAGAAAGAAGGGAGAACAGAGTACACACACTGTACAAGCACCAACGTTGGTCGAAGCTCTACAGAGGAGATGACAAACTGAACTCGCTTTTTACTGAGTTGCAGTATATACAACTCTATCCATCTAGTTCTAGTACAGCTGCCATGCTGCTACAGTACTAGATAGGATATGAGGACTGACTTTGGCGCCTGCCCCTGCTGTGGCTACAATACGGCAGGTGAGCCGTTCGGCGCTTACCCCTGCAGCTGCTACAGTGCAACATCAGAGAGCCCTATTCAGCGCCGCCTTCCCCTACTACACATTCACACAAGGGAGCAATAGATTATCTAACAGTTTACCGGTGCACACTTCGCATATGATGTAGTTCTAATGAGCTGATTTCCGTCTAGATTTAGGATTTGTTGCAATGCATACATGTTGTTTCTCATCAGGACGTACGGCTTGCAGGTGATTGCGCCAGTAGAGCTAGATGGTTCGTGGTCATGCTATGCATGGGATTTGATGGAGAAGCGGCTCAACATCCTTGACCCTCTCTTGTACCGCAGCGGCAGAAACAAGGAGGCGATAAAGATGAAGCACTCTTCATCGGCGCCCCAGCTTCTTAGCGCTCTCCTGGTCTGCTTATCGTTCTAGTGCAACTCGCATGGCTATGATCACCAGGAGTCCAGCCCCAACAGCTGGAAAACAGAAATTCTACAGGATTTTGGTGGAATGCGCAGTCACAGGTACGCCATTCACATTTCATTAGTGATACTGTTATATGGCTGTTGACCCAGTTAAGTAGAGCTTTAACTATATCTAAACTGCAGCAATAACACGGGCATGTACACTCTGTTCTACGCCAGAGAATTCGACGGCAAGGGCCTGAGGCAGACTGTCAGCGAGGTAAGTGGTAATTGACCACTTGTCACTGATACTGACAGCTAGTAGAACTCTTTAAGCATCAAGTTTTGGTTGCTAGTACATCTTTTTATATAAATATAAATATATATATATATATATATATATATATATATACACACACACACACACACACACACACACACACACACACATATATATATAAAACACACACACACACACACGAGATTCGAGAACGACTTGCATTCTCAGATCCTAGAAGAATGTAGCCTGTAGCTCAAAGTTGTAGATTGGTGTGATGGACCTATCACCTATATATCTTCTATCCTTATATTCTTGCATGCAGGGAACGATAGCAAGCCTTCGGAGGTGTCTGCTGCATCAGATGCTCACCATGCGTGGCAACACCGGCCGCCCTCCGTTGATCGTCGATTTTCCCCCGTCACGGGCGGCCCTCGTTGATGCTAGTTATTATTAGTACTACAATAGCTAGAAATCTAACTACGCGCTATCTAGGTTATCACCTCGTTGCCTAAAAATTAACTCAATCAGCCCCAGGCCCTCAGTGTGGTGTTTTGTGAATTGATCCTCACCGCTTAAGGCTTTATTGTTCGGAACTGTTCTTCGTTCGTGGGATTGTAATGAGCTAGGGTTCAGTCTCCACCGTCCTCATGGAAAATGGTTTAAGTATAATCAATTGTCTATCTCTCTTCGTCAGCTTAAGCTTTTATTGAATAGTGCATACAACTTAACATCAAAGTCAGAGGTCTTGAATTATTCTAGGCTTAAGAGAGCCTTCACGTGAGGGGGAGTGTTAGGTGTGTTTGGTTGAGGTGGGTGAAGTGGGGGAGATGAAGTGGGACATCTCTCTTTGTTTTGGTGTTTGGATCAGAGATAGATGGGATGGAATCGCCACACGAAGGTATTCGGATGGCGACCACGCGGAGCACGCGCTTGTTGATGGCATGGTACGCCGAGCCGAGCGACACAAACTCCAAGGAGCCGTCGTGGTGGAGAGCCTTGTGGTATGGCATGACGACGATGGCCGCGCTCTTGCTTCCGGCAACATATCAGGTGCAAATCAACCAACATGTGCAAACTTGGAAACTACCGATCAGGACCCCTAGATGCCGATCCAATAGATGGGGTGAGGGAGCTTAAGCGCAAAAAAAAAAGATCGGCGGGTGGGAGACTTAAGCGCAAAAAACCCCACCTCTCACCCCATCCATTGGATCAGCATCTAATGGTCATGATTGGTAGTTTCCAAGTTTGCACAGGTTGGTTGGTTTGCACCTGATAAGTTGTCCTTGCTTCCTGGCTCCTACATGCGGCTTCGATCGACGGAGCACGTCCAGATGCATGCATGTCGAGCACAGATGCATGCATCGACATGCATCCACATGAACTCGTGTGTTAACGTTTAGGGCATGTATAACCCACAGACAACATGCTGTCTCTATGATGATGTCACAATACATACAGACAGCTAAACAGACAGCGCGTACAACGGGTTATCTGCTTGGCTGTCTATTAATTCTTTAATGTCTTCATGTAGCCATGATCAAGTGTAAATATGATTCATGTATACCGTTGTGTTGCTCGTTGATAAAAAAAATCAGACATGAATAAGGTGAATATAGTTAGGCCAGTCTCAATGGGGAGTTTCATTTTGCAGTTTTCAAGACTGCCTCGTCAACTCTGCAGACTTCATGTATACCATTAAGACTGGCCTTAGTGAACTTGATAAAGAGTTTGTTGATCAAATACAAACAAGATTATTTATTTTCATTTGAGTCCACAAGCATTTTAATTTGATGATGATTTGATTGATGGGATGGCACTACAACCAGCAGGCGTGCAACCAAACATTATCTGCTTGCCATGGGTGAATTTTAGCTTGCCACAGTCAGAACACCAGTCATTGGTCATAGCGTGTGCACACAGGATCTGCACAACGAGAACACGAGCAATGATATCATGTCGGAGCACGAGCCAAAGCCGGCGCCTCACCAGCTACGATACGCGGATACTTCGCAAAACTCGCGTACCAGTGTTGGATACCGTATCGGATATGGATACTCCGCGGATACGTCTGGATACGTATCCCGAACGTATCGGACAATTTAGCAATTTCTAAATAATAAAAATAAACCGGATACTCATGGGACACCTATGCGATACCTTCAAACCCTAACACCACTCAATCGCTTCGTATTAAAGCTCTCTGTTCAGCTGCGCCCCCATCTCATCCCCATTCGCGCAGCCACAGCTGCCTCACGCACGGCAGCCTGCTGCTCACCACCGCCCGGCCACCCGCCGCCCGGAGCAACGCCGCTCGTCACTCCCTTGCCGTCACCGCCGCCAGGCCATTCATGTAGCCGCAGCTGCCTCATGCACGGCAGCCTGCTGCTCATCGCCGCCCGGCCACCCGCCGCCCGGAGCAGCGCTGCTCGTCACTCCCTTGTCGTCACCGCCGCCAGGCCATTCGTGCAGCCGTAGGTGCCTCACGCACAGCAGCCTGCTGCTCACCACCGCCCGGCCACCCACCGCCCGGAGCAGCGCCGCTCGTCACTCCCTTGCCGTCACCGCCGCCAGGCCACCCGCCCGTGCCTCCTCCTGCTCCTTCCCCTTCCGTGGTGAGTCCGACATTCCTCTGCTTCCTCCATGTCTAGTCCTTCCCTTCTCAAATCAATCTCCCCATGTGCTGATTCTTCTGCTGTGTGTTTATTTCCCCTCGTGTCAGATCAAATGACAACTAGTACGAATGCTTCTGCATCCTCTCATAGTGGTGAAAGTGAAGAATTTCCTGTTGCCAACAATCCTGCTATTGCAAAATCGAGTCTTGGCTTCTGCTCGTGTGATTCCTGCAGATGATGACAAGAAGCCCCTGTGGAGGTATGTTCAGATTCTTGAGAAAACTGGAAAGGGTCAAGGGGGCAACGCAAAGATGAGATGTAGACTTTGTAACAAGGGTTTCCAAGGAAGTTACTCTAGAGTTAAAGCACATCTGTTAAAGATTTCTGGTTTTGGGGTTACATTTTGTCGAATGGTGACTGTATATAATCTTGAACAACTGCAAGCTGAAATTTCTGCTGCAAATGCCGCTGCCGGTAGGAACCTTCCTAGAGATATTCCACTTCCAACTGAGGGCAATGAGAAGATGAGGAAGAGGAGGGGTGTTTCGGCTATTGAGTGCAGCTTCAATCTAGAAGTCCGTAGCCAGCTTGATGAACTGATAGCTAGGATGCTCTACACAGCAGGCCTGCCTTTTAATCTTGCACGTAACCCATATTTTAGGAGGGCTTTCATGTTTGCTGCCAATCATCCAATTGGAGGATATGTCCCTCCAAGCTACAACAAGCTAAGGACAACTCTTCTTGTGCAAGAGAAGACAAATGTTGAGAGATTGCTGCAGCACATCAAGGCAACATGGAATTCTAAAGGTGTGAGTATTGTATCAGATGGATGGTCAGATGCTCAAAGGTGCCCACTCTTGAATTTCTTGGCTGTGACGGAAGATGGTCCAATGTTTCTTAAAGCATTCAACACTGAAGGAATATCCAAGACCAAGGAATATATTTCAGAGAAGATGCTAGCTGTAATTGATGAAGTTAGGGCACAAAATGTTGTGCAAGTGATCACTGATAATGCTGCCAATTGCAAAGCTGCTAGTATCATTGTTGAGCATAGCCTTGGGCATTCGGTACTACCGAACCGAACCGAACCGAATTCTCGGTTCCTCGGTTCTTCGGTTCCCAGGAAAGTCAGTACCGATCGGTTCTTCCAAAAAATCGGTACCGACGATATTCGACTTTGGTTAGTTCGGTTCGGTTCCGGTTCTGAACCAAACTAACCGAACAACTCCGGCTTTGGTCGGTAACATGGTTCGGTCACGGGAGGTCGTGGGAGTTTCGGTTAGTTCGGTCGTGGGAAGTCGGCCGTCACAGGGGGGCGCCGGGACTCCGGGTCTCTGGGAGGCGGGGGTTCGGTTCCGCGGGTAGTTCGGTTAATCGAGGGGAGGAACCGAATTAACCGAACAAATTTCGGTTCTTAGGAAATGGGAACCAAACAGGGAACCGAGATTTCGGTTCTCGGTAAATTCGGTTCGATTCCTCGGTTCTTCGGTTCAGTTCTCGGTAAAATTTGCCTAGGGCTAGTTGAGCAGAAGCACCCTCAGATTTTCTGGACCCCATGTGTCGTGCATACTCTGAACCTTGGCTTGAAGAACATATGTGCTCCTAGGGACATTGAGGGTGAGCTTTATAATGAATTCCAATGGATCAGTGAGATCATTGCAGATGCTAGCAGTATAAAGAATTTCATCATGAATCACTCCATGAGGCTATCCATGTTCAATGAGTATAGCAAGCTTAAGTTCCTTGCCATTGCCGAGACAAGATTTGCCTCTGTTGTTGTGATGATGAAGAGGTTTGTGGCTATAAAAGATGCTCTTTTAGTGATGGTAGTGAGTGAAAAGTGGACTACCTACAGGGAGGATAATCTTGGTCCAGCCCAATTTGTGAAGGACAAGATTGTGAATGATGTGTGGTGGGATAAGGTGCGCTATTTCCTCAGTTTCACTGATCCTATCTATTCTATGGTGCGGGCAGCTGATACTGACAAGCCATGCCTCCACTTGATATATGAAATGTGGGACACAATGATAGAGAAGGTGAAGAATGTGATATATCGTTATGAAGGGAAAGAGCCACATGAAGAATCCACCTTTTACTCAGCTGTGCAAGACATCTTGGTGAGCCGTTGGACAAAAAGCAATACCCCTTGCACTGCTTGGCACACTCACTAAATCCCAAGTGCTATACTGAGGAATGGATCAATGAGGTTCCAAACCGACAAGCCCCCCCACAATGATGAGGAGATTTCATAAATGAGAAATGCTTGTTTCAGGAGGAATTTTTCTGGTGAGGAATTAAAAAGGGTCAAGCAACAATATGCTAATTTCTCTTTGTTTGGACTTGGATTCAATTCATTTGATTCACTTGAGGATAGAACTTATATGGATCCAAAGCAATGGTGGGGAATTCATGGTCATTCTGCTCCAGAATGGAAGAAGTTGGCATTTAGATTACTTGGCCAGCCAACATCATCTTCTTGCGCCGAGAGAAATTGGAGTACCTATGGGCTGATTCATAGTTCCTTGAGAAACAGGTTCTAGTTCGACCTTTTATTGCTGTTTTTTTAAATCTCAATTGTTTGACACCTGTAGTTCGATTCCTAATTGCAAACTTGCAATTGACTTTGTAGGCTCAATCCTACACGTGCTGAGGATCTAGTTTTCACACACCAGAACTTGCATCTTCTTTCTAGAAAAAATGAGGAATACAACCATGGTCCATCAGCAATGTGGGATATTGGAGCTGATACTTTTGAAGTTGATTTTGAGGGCGGTGCTGATTTTCTTGAGCATGCTGATCTGTCACTTGATGAGCCAAACCTTGAAAGAGTTCTTGAAAATCTTAGGGCACTAGGTTTGACTGAAGATGTTGGATCAAGTGACTGAAAGACTTCTTGATGATTGCCAATTTGTCATAGCCAGCTGTCGTTTATGCATCATCACTTTATCAATTATCGTTTTATCATTTCATCATTTAGTTATGTGTGTATGTTGAACCTAAGTTTGAATAATGGCTTGATGGCCTGAACGTTATGCCCTGAACAATATTATGTTATGTAATATTTATGGTCTGTGTGCTAATTTCTATCGGTGAATTTATTTTTTATTTCTTATATATATTGCCGTATTCTCGTATCTGTATTTTGGAAAAAATGGCGTATCGAAGTATGGCCATATCGCCTACGTACCAGTATATGTATCCACGTATCCGTGCATCATAGCTCACCCGACGACGGCTACGTTCTCTTTCTTCATTTAATCAGGCAAATTTGCATCGTTTAGTGCGTATAGACGGCATAAGACATGCGTTGTACGTGCCCTTAGGCGCAGAGATTCTTGCTGCTCTGGCCGCTGCGCGCCCATGCCGAGGTGCGGCGATCTCGCGTGCAAGGGAATGGGATGAGCTCGTGCAGTCAACCAGCACGCCCGCCGAGCATGCTCTGCACGGTGTAGGTGACAGGCGCGCGGTCGGGCCGGTCGCGCTGCATCTCCCGGAACAGGTCGAGCGCCACAAGGTGGTGCCCGCTGCCCGCCAGCGCGTCGACGACGGTGTTCCACGACACGAGCGACCGGTCCGGGACGCGGCGGCAGATAGCGAGCGAGCGCGGCGCCGGTCCGAGATGGCCGTCACGGCCGCACCTTCACGGAGCTCAGCTGCTGGAACGGCTCGGCAAGACGTACATGGCGCTGCGCATGGAGTTCTACGGCGGCCGGAGTGCCGGACAGCACCGACGTACTGTTAGGCCCTGGGCAGCGATGAACGACGCCGGCGAGCACAGGCACACGGCGGAGAAGAAGAACAACTCACACACACGCGAACTCCAGGAACACAGTGAACACAAAGCTTTTGGTGCTGCTGAAACTGTCAGCGTTTTCTGTTGTCTTTCACTTGATTAAATACAGGAATACAAAGCAAGGCACTTGGTCACTTGCCGCACGTCGTGTGGTTGGTGCATCCATCTCTACGCCCACGACATCGCTAATGGCGAAGCACCCAGGTCCGCGGCCACGCCCCTCTACGCGCGCACGGCGACCACACAACCGGTGCTCATGCGCGCATGCAGAACTGAAGTAGACATGCATACTAATCCTAAATATAGCACAAGGCTTAACCGGACACGTACTGGAAGCACACGGCCTTGATGGCGTAGCCGGAGAACGCAAGGAGCCGCCGGTCTACGGCCACCTCGATGCCCGCGGGTTCTTCAGGTACCAGATTCGGGACTCGGGAGAGGAGGAAGCGGAGACGAGCAGGCGACGATTGAATGGATGAGCCGATGACGACTGTTTGGCCGGAGGCAACAACCTCGGTGCCACAACCACGTGATATTGACACCAAAGGAAGAGCGGCAACAAACACGCGTGAGTATGTAGCCTTTGATGTTTTTGCTAGGTAACGCTGAGGAGCTGTCGGGACGCCGCTTTACTGGGCCTTTCTCGTTGCATGTCCCTGTCTCTAAAAAAATATCTTCCACTCCCGTACTCGCCTGGCGTGTTATTGTGTCGTGCACTCGCTGCTGTCGTCTTCCCCGCCGCGCACCCCATCCCGGCCCGCGCCGCACAGCTCTCTCATGCAGCACCGCGCTCCATCCCGCGCCACGCCTCGTACGTCGCCTCGCCGCGCTCCATCCCCTGCGCACGCCGAGGTGTTGTTGGGGTGCTACCAATGCTGTCGTTCCCCACCGGAAGCAAAAGGTCGTGCCCGCTGTTGACGTTGTGGCCGCCGCGACGCGCGACCTCAGCAAGGAGATGTTGCAATGAAAGCGCATATGGCAAGCGTATGTTTAGTGTTTCAGACATTTCAGAGGTATGTTGCAAATTTTTCATATGGATGTTGTAAAAGTAGATCAGGGATGCTGCACATGTTGCATATGTTGCAAGTGTTTCAGAGGTTTGTTCAAAAGTTTCATCTATTTCAGACGTATATTGCAAGTGTTCTGATCTGGATGTTTGCATATGTTTCACACATATGTTGCAACTATATGTTTCAAATGTTTGTTTCAGTCTTATGTTACAGTAAGTGTTTTCATGTTGCAAGTTACAAGTGTTTTATCTAGGGATGTTCCATATATTTTATACATATGTTGCAAATGTATGTTCTACAGTATTGCATTTAAATGTTTAATGTTGCACAGGAGTGAGGTGGCACGGCACGGACGTGGGGGAATAGGGTATGGCCTAGCAGACGGGGCACACTCAGGGCCTGCGAGGGCAGGGTGCGCGTGCTGAGCAGGGAAAAAAATCAGCAGATGAGGCGCTAGCACTACCATCTTTTTTCTGCAAGGCATCGACATCTTTGGACACGCGTCGCCTAGCGATTCGCAAGCACCGCAGAAGGCGCTCTTCATGTGCGAATCCTCCCAGGGACATAGATTTTACTATTAACTACTCAGAAATCAAGATTAAGGCCCTGTCTGGATCCCTCTAGTTTTTACTAGTTTCAAAGAATATGACTTTTGAAAACTAGGTAGGATCAATTAGATCAGTTTTTGCCAGATTCTTAAAAAACAGAAAACTGTTGATACCTAACTTTTTCCAATTTCTTGTGAACCATAGAGCAGTAAATAAAGTCAGATTCTTAAAAACTGGAGGATCCAAACACCCCACCAGTTTTTACTCATAATTCAGATTTTAAAAACCGAGACAAACACTGGTTTTTAAGAATCCAAAACTGATCAAACAGGGTCTAAGAAATAAGTTGGTTTCAATCGCCGTTCAATCACCTAGTCACCTTCAAAACAGATCACTTGATTACCTCAATTGTGTCTTCCAGTGCACATGTATAAAGGTTCATGGTTTATTTCCTAGACAAAACAAGTTGTTAAAGTTGTTATGCAGAAAGAAAGACCAAACATGATTCCTTATTTCGGGTTACAAAATTGTTATGCTTCTTAGTTCTGCACCATCCACCATGGCATTTCCCGGGGATCCTCAACATGGTGATTCGTGACACTTTAACAAATCAACAGTATCTGCACTTCTTCCCTTGGCAATTAGCTATCGGTGAACTCAAGCCTGGTCTATAACTTTTTCACTCGAATATGTTGTTCAACATGTTGTATTGTTGAAAGTTGCTGTAGTCTCAGGTATACACTGCTACCTCCTGCGCTTTGATTCCTTCCTCGTCTCTGCAATGTACCTCTCCATGTTGCTCTTTTCCCAAAGGTGTCTTCTCACAAGGTCCTCCTTCCTAGGCTCATCTGAAACACAACGTATCACATTATACAGGCTGTTCTCATTCCAGTAATACGGTTTCATGTAATTCATAGATAACACAACACGCCATGGTGTGAGTTGTTTGCAAGTAGTCTAAATGGCACTTAATGATTGAATAACATGCAGAACACAAATAACAAACGACATCTCTACAGTGGGAAAATGTTGTCTACAAGAGTTTTCTCTTGTACTTTTGAGATGATTTTATGGTGAATGTATTTTGATATTAAGCTCTTAAGACTACATTATGTGCTACACCAATGAAGTACTTTTCCAAGCCTTTTGATGAACAGCACAATAGACATGCCAAAACAGCTTTCCATGTAAAATAGCAAGATAAAAAAACCATTGTTGTACCTGGTGATGTCTAACAAAACTCCATCATGGTATGCTAAGCACAGCTGACACCCCAAAGTCCCCAACAGCCCAACCCCAGTCAGTTAGGGCCTTGTCAGCAGTAGGGTTTCTATTATATTATACATTTATTTGTTAGCATTTGTTCTAGTTAGATTACGCTATAGAACAACCTTTGCCACCATAAACCTCGCAAATTGAATCTCAGATTTGTTAGATGAGTTCAATTTGTATAATTACCAATATTTTTCCATGTATTCACAGGCATCTGGAGTGAAATCCAAGTCAAGTAGCAAGCATCCTCCCATGTATATGGTAATTTCTTTATCCGGTATCTCCAAAACCAACAAATCTTCCAAGTAAGCGCCTGCCACAATAAAAGTTACAGACGAACTTCAGTCAATATGCTTCATGTCAAATTTCTAATGAAAAGCAAGTAAGTTAAAACGGTTGATGTTGCAGGTGGGTCTCTTGTAATTTGCTCAGCTCAAAATGGTACAGGTTTAGATGGTATGAACTGACCTTGCCAATGGAGTAAGGCAAAAGTATAAATTGGACACCATACAGCCTCCAGACAGATGGTTTTTCAACCCCATGAATTTGCAATTCAACTTCATTACTTAGCTCTTCAACTTTCCTACATTAGAAATAAAACAATTATAAGAAACAATCCTATTATACCCACTATCAAAAACTAAACATAAACTGATAAGTGACAGAAAATTAAGCAGTAAGGAACACCTTCCAGATTACGATAGACTGCATGTAAACAACATCAGTAGAAAGAAAACTTATGTACATCCAGAACCCATCATGATATCAGCATGTACCTTCCTGAAAATACTATTTCTAAAAGAACAAAGAAATTGAAAAGCAAAGTAATCTATCAAGCCTGTTGAACACTTTCCAACATCAAATAGACAATATACAAGACATCTTTAAACTTTTAGATCTCTTGAAAGTAGCATATAAAATAGAGCTGGAATAGAAGGAGCCTTGTCTCAACAAAATAAGCCAAAAAAGAAACAAGCTTATCAGAAGTCTTTTTCTTACTTATCCACCTGCTTGTGGCCCTTCTTTTTGCTAGCAATTCCTCCTGTTCGCTCAAACTCCAAAGCTTTTAACCTATTTTTGTAAGCAGGAGTTTGCTTGACACTTTCCATGGCCTGCAATAAGGGTATTACACTTTCAACGTTTGCACGAGGCCATGCTCAAGCATTTGTTTGTGTTTCCATTTTGTGAGCGAGCAAAGGATATAGGACCACATTTGCTTTATGTTGAAATTCATGAGAATAGGGCATATATAGAGATAAATAATGCATTAGACAGTTCTCTAGTTGCAAAGCTTTCCCATGTAAACATAAAAATCAATAATGATTAGAGAAAAATTACAGATGAAGCTTAATACTGTATCTAATTCAACAAAACTAGTTCAACCTACTATGCAACGTTTTGCCAAGATCAAAACTGTGTGTACAGTTTTAAACTTTAAATGACGACAACATTGAGATAGTATAGTAAAAAGTTCAGCAGAAATTAAGTGGAAATGCTGAAAATAAAAAGAAAATAGTCAACCTTATATAATAGTAATGCACAGATAACTAAAAAAACTGCATCCACTCTTTTGAAGCAATATAACTGATGGTACGTACAAATTTCTTAAAGCATGCCGTCTGTCAGCATTGAAATTCTGAATGTGTTGAGCATTTGGTCCACAAACAACAAATACGAAACACAGCTAAAAAAGTTGACAACTTTATATTTTCCTTCAATTCCCTGTTCATACCTGGTTATACCTTGTTAGCTGATTTATGTATTGAAATGCTGAAACAATTAGAAGAAGACCAATCAACACAGCACGAGGATCCTACACATAGGCAGTGCAGTTAGTTGTAGTACTATCAAGGAACATTGCTGCACAAACTTTTCATGGATGGAAAAATCAAACCGTTTTATGTCCATAGTATGCCCTATAGTACTGAGCTGTGTTATAGAAAACCTGAAATGAACAGGACACACAATCAGTAACAGTGCGCAGATGTCACAGACAAAAAACACAGAACCACTCTTAGATTGTACCTTCATAATTATTAAATATGAAATCTTGTGGAAAACACAAATTTGAAATTTAATAAAGAAATTGAGGGCAATAATTGATTTCTGAATTAATGCCCCAGTTTTCAGGTTATGGGTGTCCATTTTTTTTTAGAAAAAGTAAAGTTAGGTCTGTTCAATGCAAGTAACTATTTTTCAGAAAAAAAACTGATTTTTATGTATTTTCAAATACAAACTTAAACCCAGGATGAAGCTTTGAGGTAGAAAAATAATTAAGTTAACAAATAAAGTAGATATAGCATGTATAATTACATATGTAGCACACTTCTAGTTTTGCTACCCATGCTAGGCTATACTGGATATGTATTTCCACAATAGCTATTACAGATATAATAGTGAGTAAACCACATAACTCATCAGGTCTTACGTGGAGCACATAAAAAATAATCCAGAAAGAAATGTTTTGGGAAACAATATGTAACAACAGATAAGCATGAAAGATGAAACAAATCAAAAGGAGCAACACAATTCTTTTTATAAGCACAAGCGTTTCTTGAGTCCTAAGAGGCTAAAGGTCTAGTTGAGAATAGTATTTACAACATGGAACAAACATCATTGACTATTGCTGCTTCGAAAAATGTAATAGGAAGGTATGTTTAGCAGCTAAAAAGATTGACAAGGTTCCAATGGACCTCTTAATTCAGATAAAGGCATAACAAGAAATCTAGCAAGTAACAATGAAACAAATGGTGGCAAATACCAAGGATGGAATTATAAGGAAAAATAACGTTCACCATCTAATATATGTGTTTACTGAGGTCTGAAAAGGCTAAAGATCTAATTAAGTGTAATTCACTCATATAAAAAGTCGATTTGGACATCTGGCAGATACAGGTTGTGTTTGGATGCCATTTAGATTGTGTAAGCTGGACTTCTCTTTTTTGTAGAAGCTGGCCAAAAGCTATGTGTGCTTGGATTCCAAGCTGGATTCTAGAAGCTAGCTTTTAAAATCTCATAGAATCCAAACAGGACCATAGCTCAATAGGTAGATAAATAGAAATTAACTGCACATAATTATTTAAACAAATAAAATTATGTGACCATGGAATGTAAAAAGGTGGGTACATTCTTACAAGTCAAAATGCTTCTAGTGACTGAAAGCAGAAAAGCATTTAATGGAATGATGAAGAGTTGATAATAGCATACAACAACAACAACAACAACAAAGCCTTTAAGTCCCAAACAAGTTGGAGTAGGCTAGAGTTGATAATAGCATAGTTACATTATTTTCATGACAGGGAGGGAATGCATGTTTACCTCCTCTGGATGTTCAATGGCATAGTCATACTGCTCTCTAGTGGATTCATCCTTCAGAATCTGATGGATAAAAACAATTATAACAGCTCAGCAACCAAATATTTGGAAGGGCAAATTAATACAGGGGGTGGTTTTACCAATTCAAAGGTATAAAAAATTAAGAATCAAACAAAGGGCAAGGCAAGATACAAGTATTAGTCAGCAGTAACATGCCACACAAAGGAACTATTTAATTTCATCGTGGAAGATCAGTATGTTTATTATGGTTCCATTTTAGAAAGGAAAGGAGATAGAAATTTGCACAAATCACCTCGACCAACTGCAATGAAAGTTGGTTTTGTAAGTTTCAGCTTCCGATGCAATCAGGCTTGTCCACGGGTCCGCAAATAGGCATTTTTTCTGGATTCCGCGAAATCCGCAAAAATTGGCATATTTGTGAACAAGCCTGCTTGCATGAATAACTTGGCAAATATGCCAAGCTATTTGCAAATGTTATTTCAATTATTGCCGGGGGGATTTTTTCCCCACGGTTTTTGTTAAAAAAATGTTATTTCAATCATTTGTCCAGAGGTAGAAGTTCTTGAGCCAGCAAACAATATGATCAGCAATTAAGAATAATCTCAGCTCTGTTCTTGCCATGGGAATGGTTCTTGAGCCAGCAAACGAAGTCATTAATTACCAATTTCATATCAGCACTGGTCACTCATAAAAATGAGTTATTCGATCAAACCTCAAAGGAAAAACTAAAACTCAGAGGACTCGAATAAAGTAAGGAAGATTAAATTTCAAAAAGTAAGAAGGAAAAACTGTCACAACTTGCAAATATAAGGACATGTATCAAGGAGAAGGAACCATGCATTAGCTAACTCATTTTATCACAGAACTACACATTTAAGGACATTTCAGCCACCTCAAGTAACAGGAGACGTGGTTATGTCACCTCAGACAACAGTTGTCAGAAATGAACTTAAGAAAGAAAACTCTTAAATCTGTGGTTCTGCATTAAAATACAATGCCGAACATGTAGTTCCATGATATATGTCTTCAGAACTGTGGTATTGTGATAGTTTGTTCAGATTACATCTAGTGTTGTGGACTTTACCCAAGTATAAAAAGTATCCATGCCAAGAAGTTCAATTAGCTCCTACTGCAGGTTTCATAGCTAGACAAGTGCCTACCATTTTGGAGTGGCATTCCAAATACTGTGGTTACTGTACCGATTTGAATAAAATAGACGAATGGAATTCATTAACATATCAGTGCACGTGATCAATCTTGCACCATTGGCACTAAAGCGTGGAATTAGACATAAATCTTGGGCACCACGAATGGCTCAGCCAGCCAGGAATATATGCAAGCAAGATCCAAACGGGCAGGTGTGTCCACGCCAGACCTCGTAAGCATTGGCGATCTTGACGAAGAGCTTCCGCGACTCCGGATCGGGGTTCTTGTCCGGATGGCTGCACAGCACAGAAATTGTAAGAAACGATCAGCGTCGGGTCGGATCGGGGGCAAGAACCGAGGAAGGAAGCCAGGAACTCACTATTTGAGAGAGAGCTTGTAGTACGCTTTCTTGATGTCCGACGCGTTCGCGTCCTGCTTAAGCCTGCGGCACATCAATTGCTGAGCGGGACAAGGAACCAGCCAAATGGAGGGGAAGAGGAGGGAGATGGTACCCTAGGAGGTCGTAGCAGTCGTCTTCGTCGCAGTAGATGGCCTTAGAAGCGGGGACAAGGAGGAGGAAGAAGAGGGAGAGGAGGTGGGAAGCCGCAGCCATGGAGGCAGATCCGAACTCCGAAGGTTGCGTACCCAGGCGCCTCGCTTCAGTTGGATTTGGAAGAGCAAGGCCGCGCCGGCGGGGTGGCCGGGCCCGCCTGCTCCGCGCCGCGCTGTGATGGGAAGCAGAGGAGTCGATAGCAATATGCCCTGTCCGAATCGATGGGAAGCAGAGGAGTCGTCGTTTCTAGTTTGTTTTTTAACTGTTTCTAGGCTTCTAACATTGCTTATCATTTTAACATGTTCACTTGTTGGTTTTAATCAGTGCTTATCAGACATGGTATGATATTTTTCTCTCACAATAAATCAACACCGATCAGACTTATCAGCTCAGAAACCGATCAGCGAACAAACTAATTGTCTTTAATTCTTATTTGTGTGCCGTTTGCTTCACAGATCATATGCATAAATTATATTGGGACTAAACATATATGCACATAATCTCATCAAGATTATTAATCCCTTAGGGCTTCTCCAGTGGCTTTCACAAAGCGATTCATGCTCATCTAGATGAGTCGATTTCATCATTGGAGATGCCGACTCGTCGAGGAGAGAGAGAAGAGTTGATGCAAGATCTTGCATTAGTTCATCCGAATAAAAACAATGAATCGGCGTCTTGCATGTGATGCTCGAGGACGTGCCGCGTGAGCCCTCCGCCTCGCCTGGCTATGACTTCGCTGCAGTCTGCGCTGCTTGGGCCCCTTCACCACCGGTGTTCCACTCGTGGTGCCTAGTCCTGGGCAAAGTTAACCGAAAACCGGACCGAAACCGAAACCGAAAGAACCGAAACCGAAAAAATCGGTTCCTGATATTGAGGAACCGAAATAATCGAAGAAAATTCGGTTCCTACTCTCGGTTAACCAAATTAACCGAAAGAACCGAATTACATGAATTATACTTTGTAGGATTATGTTTGATTTATGTGTAGTGCTTTATATTTGAACTGATATATATTTGTGTTACTATATTGCTATTGTTTTCTTATATATTATTATTATTAAAAATGAATATAGTGCTACATAAATTTGCCTTAGAACGAGTATATTTATTATTGTCTTGAGGTCTTCTGGAAAAATTCGTCTAGTTCGGTTAGAACCGGAACCGAACCAAAATAACCGAGAACCGAAATGCTCAGTTCCTCAATTTTTTTGGAACCGATCGGTTCCCGTTTTCTAGGAACCGAATTTCATCAATAACTGAGGGAACCGAACCGAAACCGAACCGAGAACTGAACGCCCACCCTGAGTGGTGCCCGACCGCGACCCGTGCCGCCGCTTGGAAGAGCTCGCCTAGCCATGACCCACACCGCTCGGGGGCGTCGCACGGGCACTCGCCGACCGCGCCATGGAGGACTGCTCGATCGTGGCCTTCAGTTGGTGTGGAAGTGGCGCTACCTCACCACTGGCGTCGTGCCTAGAGATGGATCACTGTGGCATGCGTCTGGGCGAGAAGAGGATAAGGAAGGGGAAAGGTTGCAGCCAACAGAGAAAAGGGGAATGGAAGAGTCAAGTATAAATCCCACACGGTTGGAGAAGTTTGAGTCGACTCGACTTTTTACGCCCCGTTTGCTTAGCTTATAAGTAGTACTTTTTCAGTTAACGAACAGTATTTTTCTCTCACAACAAATCAGTCAACAGTACTTTCAGTCATGGTTTATCAGTCAAACGAACAGGACATTAATGGTTCGATTTTGGATCTATGTGCCCTCTCTCTCCTCAGGAAGTCAGCTCGCCACTAAGGGTGTCCTTATAAACGTGTTGTCATTTAATTCACTAAAACACACTTATGGCTGGTCTACATGCACTTTCACTTACCGAATTGATATGCCGATGTGATAATTTACTCTCTCCCCTATCTATTTCGCTCATATCTTCCTCTTGTCAATACCAGGCAGTTGCAGTAGTTTCGGTCCTCTATGACATATTGACATGCGAGTGTTGTTGGGTTTTTTTTTTCTATCGAGTCTTCTTTTCGAAGGTTGCACGCATCTCGAAACGTCGGGTTAATTAATTAAAATTAATTTTGTTTGGATCTGGGCTCGGGCTGACCCTACCCGTCGTAACACCCTCAGTGTTACGCCCTAAACCAACTACTAAATCGTGTCACGAATATCGTGTTTGTGTAATAATGCATGTGATACAAGGTGTTGATAAATTTCTTGTAGCCTAAAATAATCAATAAAAATATTAAATCAATGTTGATGCAATAGCTCATGTATATCAAGTAGGGTTTAAAACCAATTTTTATTAAGCAAAAATACTATAGAATATGTGTGTGATACTTAAAAAAAGTTGGAAGTGCAAACTTTGTAGATGACAATGAAATATATGCTGTTAAAAAATAATATTACTTAATAATATTTTAATAGCTTAGAAATACAATTTGAAATAGAGTTCAACTCCAAAAACTTCGAAAATTTCAAGCTTGTGTACGACATTGCCAAGTTTTGCAATTTATTTAGAGAGATTGGGTTAGAGGGTAATGCGGTGTTTTAGCTCGGCTGAGCAGCCTCATATATCAATTTGATCGTGGTGAAGTCAGTTTCGGTTTAGAGGCAATGGTTTAGTGGTAGTCCACTGCTTTAAAATCCATGCACAGCACGTTCTTGGACTGACCCTCTGGGCTAGGCGCGGTCACCAGGCCGCGAGGGCGCGCTCTGCGTGCGCACGCGCGCTGCCACGCTTGGCTGGCCTGGTCGCCTGCGCCGTGGCGTTGGCCGGCTCCAGCCCAGCTGATCGTCGTTGTTCCTGCCACGTTGCAGCGCTCTGTGCCGCTGCCGCTATCGCCACTGCGGCGCTGCTGCGCTGCTCTCTCTCTCCCTCCCTTCGCCGTAGCCTATAATGATTCATTGCGCGCATCGCTGTGCTGCCGTGCCACGGCCTCAGGGTCGTGCCGCTGGTGCCGCTGCTGCCTCCGCGCTCGCGTCGCGTTGACGCCGTTGTCGCTACCGTCGCATCGCCACACTGCGCGTCTGCCGCTACAATGCGCTGTGTCGTTGGCCCGCTTTGATGCCGTGCGCACGAGGCCGTGTCGCCGTCGCCTTACCATTTATGGCACTACAGCGTGCGGGTAACATCGGCAGCGAGCACGTGGCCGCTGGCTCTGCGCCAGGCCAGGCTTGGCCGACACTGCTCTGCGTCGTGTGCACGTACTACCAAGTCGCGCACAGGACTGCACTCTATTTTCTCTATCACCTTGCATCGCCCTGTAGCGCATGTTCACAGCCACTCACCTCACCTACCCAACTCCGGCTCGTACCGCCCCCTGTCGCATCGCGACGCCGCGCTGCCGCGTACACATGACGACAAGGGCACTCCTAAAGGCTCCACTCGAGCATTAAACACGCAACCCCTGCCCTCGCTCGTGAGGTTATGTCCTCGTGCTGCCATGCCTTGTTGTGTCTTGGCCGGTCCACGTTAAGTCAAGGCCACTGTCCATAATGTAGCAGCGGCAGCAGACCATTCCTTCCTTTCAAATTCACCAGCTCGGGCTTCGCAGCGCAATTCCCCGCACCAGTGGGTGGCATGGGTAGTCAGCTACGCGCCATGTTCTCCTCAAGCCCGGCCGATCACTACCGATAGGCAATTTGGCGTTTTGCTCACCGTCGGCCGTTGGCGCCGCCGAATCAGTAGGTTGGGAGGTAAGGCATGTAGGAGTGGCAGCAGTTTGATTGCTCGTAACCCTGCACTCGCCTTGACTCCCTCTATCCGGTGCTCGCACTGTTTTAGCCAGAGAACTCGTCGGCGACATGGTGACGGGCCGGTGTCCATCACAGAGCATCGCTGCCACGCTCGGTCGCACGTGGCTAGACCGCCACCGTGCTTTCCAACTTCAACCGTCAGTAGGGCGTACACCACGGTAAGCTACGGATGCTTCTCCGCCATCTCTACCTTGCCGTGAGGGCGTAGGCTCGTCGGAACAGTCGCGCCGGCACCGCGGAAAGTCGCTCGTCGCTGCAGGGCGCGACAGTGCACCTCCGAGTCCATAACTGCCACACATCCTTGCGCGTTTAGCTATAGATGGTGGTCGGCCCCTTAATGCCGTCGTAGCAAGCCTAGATTGCCCGGCGTAACCGCCGTTGTCGCCGGTGTGCCATGCCGCCGCGCGTGGGTACGCCGAGGACCGCCCCGTTACAAATGCAACACATTCCAGGGTCTTTAATACAAAATGTGAGTCTGTAGTAATAGTGTTATGTTGCTCCGCGTGATTATCCAAAAGCCCGAGCCCTCTTTTGCAAAACGCGAGCGCGCACCGGCGTCCCCGACCTTGGGCCGTTGCTGGGCCGCCGTGACCCGTGCGTAGTTGCGCCGCGCTGGGCTGCCGGGCCGAAATAGTCGCCGCCGACCCTTTTCCTTTTCTAAGCATTTTCTAATTTAGCTTCTAAGGTAAATTTATAAATTCAATATAAATTGTATAGTTAACCAAAAATTATGAAACCAATTTTGTTAAGTTTCTAAAATCATGATCTATCTGCTAGTATATTTTGTTCACATAGTTTTGTAATATTTTTAGAAGTGATCTAATTAAATTGAGATGCTTAATATTATTAAAATATAAATTTATAGGAATCATTGTGATAAATTAGTGATAGTGTTGGATCTGAAACTTTTACAGTAAATTCCTAACATTATTAGGTGCTCACTATAATTTTTGTAGCTCTATAATAATTAGTTTGCTAGGTAGCTAAATGAGCCCTAGTTCAAAAATATAAGTTTAATCAATAAAATGCCGAAACACTTTGAGATTTTAAAACTAGAACATTTTTCCAGAGACAAAGCCTTACTAGGCGACGGGGATATATAGACTAGTATGTTAGTCATTAAAGCTAGTTCGTTAGCTTACGGAGTGTAATCGTAATTGAGAGTTGTTGTCGTTGATTAATTACATCTCTGCGTTGCATCCACGTATATTATAATAGAAACAACGATGGATCATGGAGTCAACCGATGTAACGGAACAGATGATGCCTTGATGATCATATCACTGTGATGGAATGCTAACTTTTGGTTATATCTTATCCAGGCAAGCCCCCGGTGCATACCCCCTATTATTCTGCACTTTATTTTATGCTTGTGCATTAAGTTTTAAGGAGTTGGATAAAAACCACTTGCATATATATATATATCCTATGAGTCCTACTAGTCTGTTAGGATCGTGTAGATTGCTATGCTATAAGATCCGGTAGAAGTCGAGTGATTACATGTCACTCACGAGAGATAGGAAAGATATTATTGTTATTATATTACTGTCATATGAAATATATATGAATGATAATTGGAGACCGACGGAATGGTACTTTGGATCTGGACTTGGTTTGGTATTCGAGCGAGGCTCGGATTGCACTTGTTCCGCCTGTGTCGATTGAAGACCGTCCGTTGCTGTGGATGGTAGTCAGGTCACAAACTTATTATCCTGAGCACATACTTGTTTATGGGAGCGGGAAGGCTCGTTGGTCTCTTGTCGTGGGTTCCGATTCTTTTCGGACCGACTGATTGGAGGCGGGGATGGTGGAGGTCTAAGCACCACACTGAGTCCGAGACTCAGGAGTGGGGGCTTAGAGTCTAAATTTAGATGGGGACCTAGACCCTTTGATAGAAGAGTGGTGGGCCGGTCTTGCTTTGTGCTTGGTGTACAAGTGGGGCATGTGTTTCGGAATACCCAGCTATGATACATCGGTTCGCGAATCGTCGTGTGATACGGTACGACTTGGCTATGGTCTAGCACCGTAGTAAGAACTGAAACTCTAAAGGTGATAAAATGATTCTGATTGCTTACCACCTGTTTGAAAGTAGCATAGATGCTTACATAGAATGGTTAATTAATGAACTAATGATGACTGCTAATAAAATTAAATATAAGGATACACGTTTAGTAATGCTTCCGCAGATGCATAACCTACAAGCCAAATAAGTCTTGCATATTCTTAGAGTATTTTATTTTTCTTCTATCGGGTAAGTCTTGCTGAGTACAATCGAGTACTTAGGGTTTTATCCCCTGTTGCAGGTGATCGGAGGATACTTAGAGCTGACTCTTGTGTGTGGAAACCTCCTGGTGGGCTCAGAGAGAATTCCTTTCACGCTACGACCGTAGTGTTTATTTATAACCCTCACGAAAGGTTTTTATAAGAAAATATGTAAAATCTGCTAGCATCTCTTGTATAAAAATATCCCCTATGTTAATGCTCCACCATGTCATTAAATTAATCTTGCTTTCTCTGTAACTCTGATAACATTGTTATATTTCGTTGTTATAATAAATTGAGGTAATATTCTGATATTGTAATAAAGTGATGCAAGAAATGACTCAAGAATGTTGTAAGCTTTATTCTCTCATTCATGATCCTGATGAAAAAATGTGGATTTTCGAGTTCTCTCTTAGGGTGTGCTCGACGGAACTACGTAGTTTAGTGTCATCTCTTGAGTACTTAGTGTCTAATGAAAGACAAATACTTTTAAGAGGCATTAGATTAGACGGTTCTGCCACACTCATATCCAGCCACAGGCAACCCTAGCCCGGTCATTCTCGAGCTGGAGTTAGCACTCGCGCACATCACTCCTATCTCCCTCCCTCCCCCTTCATTTCTTCTCTCGTTGGAACAGCCGAACTGGAGAGGTGGCCGGCGCCGGCACCGGCGGTGACACCAGCCATCGAGTTTCCTTCCTCGCCTTGCATCCCGCGCTCTACGCTGGTCGTGTAGTGCGGACTGCGGCGGCTGCGGGCGGCGGCGGTGGTCGGTGACGGCGGCGGCTCTGCAGGGCTATGTGCCGATCTACTTGGGCACCCCCCGCACTGCGCTGGTCTTGTAGTGTGGTCGGCGGCAGCGGCATTGTACGGTGACAGCGGCGGTGGCGACTGCGGACCGGACGGACGGCGGCAGTGGTGGCATAAGCGATGGCGACGGTCACCTGGATCACTCTGCATGGTGGCCACAGCCTCCGCCGCCTCTCAATTGCCAAGAGCTCCGGTGAGCCACATGTATCTCGATCTTGATAAATTTTTAGTCAGTTTAGCATTGTCTTACGTGATTGGAAAATTTGCGATGAGATGATTCAGGGAGGGTTCACGTTCATTTCCTGGAGGCAACGTTGATGTAAATTTCTAAATTAGGATTTAGGTCAGTGATCCCGTGTAATTGATACTTATGTGCTGGCTGCTAGCACTGGGATAGGCTTAAATTTTTGAGCTGCTTGCTTAAAATTTAGAACCAAATTTTACAGGATCAACCCCTCTAGCTTTAGCAGCTTTTGTGTGGGAAAGGAATTTCTCTGGAAATGCTTCAACTGTCTTGAAGTTCCTACAGAATATGCTACTGCACTCGTCCTTATACTACTAGGATTTTTTTCACCGAATAATCATATTTCCATGATATGTATGGAGTTCCTAACAATTATTGTGTTTTGCTTGAAATGTGACGTGAACTGCAGCCGGAGCTCGTAATGGATAACATAGGTGAAGATGAACATGAGGAGGAATTGGACTTCCATCTTGGGACTGCTGATGATAGCAGTTCGGATGATGAAAACATGTCGTTGAATTCAAGTTTATCATCAATGGGAAATGATGTTGGTGGGGATGCACAAAGAGATGCACCGGTAAATTATCCATATGACTCCCTATTTATTTAATCATTATTGCGGGTTTGTGGCAGCTAGTTTGTGACGATGTTTCATATGTCCATACTGATGAAACACAACATTTGCGTCTGCAGCAACATTTGCGTCTGGAGGGAGATGGCAACTGTACTTATGACTAGGATATATTTATGAGAATGGCAGCTGGTGCAGAGATGAACAATACATTGGATGAGTACTGAGACATAGTAAAAAAGACCATTGCAACTGAAGGGGAGGCTTACATTTTCTACAAGTATGCGAGGGACAAGGGTTTCAGTGTCAGAAAGCAGAAGTCACTCTGGACAACTATTGTTCAGGCGGTTCTTGTGTTCTCGAGAAGGCGAGCGAGAAACAAAATAGCTAGAGAAGGAGGATTTCAGCCGTAGACCAAGAGCTCTAACTCGATGTGTTTGTCAGGCAAAACTGGATATCAGACTGGATCGAACCCATGGTGTATGGTATGTGAGTAATTTTGTGGACGAGCACAACCATCGTCTTGCCACAAAAGATGAAGTTCCATTCCTCTGGTCTTACCAAAAATTAAAGGATTTCCAGAAAACAGAAATCATGGCAATGGAAGCTGTTGGGATCCGTAAACATGCCATTACGAATGTTCTTCAGTGCAGATATGGTGGGTACAGTGAAGTTGGCATCGTTAGGAAGGATGCATACAACTTCTCTTCTAGGTACAAGAGAGCTAGGATCGCACAAGGTTGGTTTGCGGTTATTGAATTACAAATGCATATGTGTGGCTGCTGACTCACCTGCTACTTTTCAAAAAGCACACCATGGACGCATAGGTGTCTAGTAGCCCCCGCCCAGCCCCCGCCAAGTGGCTGAATTTGGATGTTGAACCCAGCAACTCCAATTCTTGTTTTGAAAGCTATTTTAGAATTTGTATAGCAAAAAATAGGCTCCAACAGATATGCTATCTAGGTTTGTAAAATAGAAAATTGGCTATCCCTTAATTTTAGGTGGCCATATAAAGTCAACCATGGGCACTAGTTATCTGAAGACGAGAAATAGCAAAACTGTTGCAGACCTCTTCTTTTTTGAGAAGTTTTTTATTTTACAAAATGGCTAAACTATGAAATCTGGCTAGTAATTTTAGCCAAATTGTTGGAGTTGCTCTTACGTAGTCATAACCTTCGATTTTGGAAAGTAAAAAATGCACAATTCTCGCACCTGCCTCTGTTACTTTCAGCCTGTATCTACCCTGCTGGTTACACAAGTCATCCCTTCCAGAACAGCTATGAAATATGAATCCAACAAAACATCTCAACTAACGAACTATAAATGAACGACCAGCATCACCAACACATGATCAAAAGATCACTTGACTCTGCACAAAGTCGCACAAAGTTTACAGACTCAACTTAGGGAAAAAAAAACAGGGTCACCATATGCTACATCTCTCCCTGCACTAGTTTCTCCAGTAGTTCGTCAGCCATCTCCAGATTCTTCGGCTGTAGCAACGGACGCCTATTCTTGTGGATCGTCGAAGTAGAATTCCTGTTCGCTTAGTCGTAAACGATCGTAAATTTTCAGCCAGAACAGTATTTTTCTCTCACACCAAATCAGCCAGTAGTAATAATCCACGATCGTATACTATCGTTTCAGCCCCAGCCGAACAGGCTGCTGATTGTTAAAAACTGTATCCTTCCTTGTATTCCACAATGTTCAAAGAACTCCTGCATAGAGAAAAAGAATTAAACATTTTTTGCTGCCTCTACCTTGATCCACCACCTCAGTAAAAAAGCCCTCCTCTAAGAGTCGTTCATGTAGAGTCCTTATGAATTAAAGTGTAGTTTCTTTAACTATGGAACGTAACTAAGGAGACCAATTACAGCTACATTTCCTCTAAAATGAAATTTTAGATGAAATACAAGTGTTTTTTTTTTCTCAAGTTATACCTATCTGCAGGTAGTTGCTCCAAACAATTTTGAAGACTGCATAGTATGATATGATTTAACTTGGCTAATTTGCATATGACCATTGGTGTCCATTTCAAGATACTTCGGCTCTGTTCGCTTCGCTGAAAAAACAGGCTGAAACACTGTTCCGACTGATTTGTTGTGAGAGAAAAACACCGTTCCGACTGAAAAAACAAGCTTAAAAATACGGATTATAAGAGAAGTTAAATGGCCTTTGTTGAAACTTATTGATTATGGAGATGATGAAAATGGCGACGATGTGACAGATAACATACCTAAGGGCAAACCAACTCCGGGTTCAGAGCAGAAACCACTTTTAACTGTTAAAAACTGCATCTGCTAATGTAGTCTAGTGCGCAATCAAAATTGCAGATATGGATGTTTGCTGTCCTGGTGCATCTTCTGAATCAAAGAGGCAGTTGAGCTTCTGTTCTTAGGCCTTGTTCAGTTCCTGCTCTAAAGTTTAGTCCCTATCACATCGTATGTTTAGACACGTACCTGGAGTATTAAATATAGACTAAAAAATAACTAATTGCACAGATTACGACTACTTTGCGAGATGAATTTTTTAAGATTAATTAGTCTATGATGGGACAATGCGGTGCTACAGTAAATCTGACGTACATGTGCTAATGATGGATTAATTAGACTTAATAAATTCATCTCGCGGATTTCTGAGGACTTTCGTAATTTGTTTTATTATTACTATCCGCACACTCCGATATAACATTCACATATAACATCCGATATGATACTCCTAAACTTTGGCCTTGGATTTAAACACCACTTAATCAAAATTGTTCTTAAGGCCGGACTTGAGAAGCTGACATGCAACAACATTAACAGCAACACAGCAGGGGAGGCGTTGACGGAGAGATTTAGCGGAGGGCCAGATTTCATGTGTAGGACGGAACCAAAGATGAAAGGAATCCCTGTCCAATCCAAACATGAAATAAAGTTTCTTTTTTCTAATCCAAACACGAAGGGAATTAAACTGAAGAGGGAGGATGAAAGCACACGCACACATGGTACACAGAGCGTAGGGATTGGTTGCAGAGCCGGCGCTGTCCCCGGCCTCAGCCTCGCCTCGGCTCCCTCCGAGCGCCGCCGCCGCCAAGCCCTCAGTGCGACGCCGCCGACGCCCCTCGCCCGTCGGCGATGCGAACGAGCCCGAGCACCTTCGTGTATTGTGGATCAAAGAAAAAGTCGGAGTCGTCTAACTAATGCTATGGATCTAGTGGACTACGCCTAGGCATGGGCTTGGAGTCTTGGACACGGGTTCAGCCCGAGTCCAGATCCAAATGTAACTAATTTTAATTAATTACCCAGGTGCTTTGAGATGCGTGCACCCTTTGAAAAGAGGACCAGCAGAGCAAAACTAAGTTGGCAAATCTAGGTGACCCATGCCATATTTATGCCAAGAAGGCAAATCAATACCGACCACAAAGGGTTGACGTCAAGTGCATCACTCAGCAAGTTCAAAGACAAAAAACTTCAAATTGATAGTTCATGGCCATGGCCTAGATGATAACCTCAACAAATCTAGGACTGCTTGTGTTTGTTTGTGCTTGACAATAACATGACCCTCGGGTATCATTTATGGAGAACATAGCTGCTTCCGCGCTTCCCAGGACACAGGGTGAACCGGGCCGACTACTCGAAGTCCTGCATCTACTTGGGGTATCTTCACTGACATAGAGAACAAGACATAGTTAGATACAATCCTCGATATCTCGGGAAACCTTATTGTAACCGAACACCATAATAGGAAACGAAACCAACTATATAAGTTATAACCCTGCCCCTCTATTACATATGTATTCGCTAGTCATTTAACTAGGGAACATTTGAATCGTTGAGCTGAAGGTTACAAGAGAAAAGAGTTGGAAGTTTGGATCTTCACCGGAATGAAATTTAAAATTCGAGTCAATGTTCAAAACTATTTGGTTAAAAGTTTAATTGTTTAGTGTGAATGTTCACTGATTAACTATCTTCGATTATGAGCGTTCATCACCTCGCCCTCCATTGATACGGGATGGGATCTAGCTCTAGACATAATTCTTGCGGACACGAGGTCTCTCTTCTTGTAATATATAAGGAGTAGCTCGCCCAAAAGACATGATGGAACAATTTTGAAGTGTCCATACACAGTATGTATATACCATAATCATCGATATATAGGCCATAGTTGGTACCAATCACACCAAGAGCAACATACTACGGAGTATATCATTAATCTTTTATTTATAATTATCAATCAGGATAAATTACAATTCAGCTTGTTCGTTTCGGCTTATTCGCTCGTATCAGCCGAAACGAAATCTTAGTATAGTTGATGGTTTTGCACTTCCATGTCTGTTACCTCGCACTCGCAACCACAAACGAGTGCAGTACGTAGTCCCGGTATATATCGTCAACGTCCTTACGCCGATCACGATCAGCACGCCCCAGCCTTGAACCCCACGGCGCCCCCGCCAACGTCGTACAGCACCTCGAACGTCCGCTGCTGCACGTTGCCGATGATGCCGAGAGAGCTGTCGTCACTGTTGGCCGCGAATGCGAGGCAGAGGATGCTGCTGCTGGTCTGCAGCATGATCCCGTCGGAGGCGAGGTCGACGACGGCGCCCCCGGAGAAGACTAGTGCGACGGTCGGTATGCTGACGCTGGACTGGCCGCTGAAGTCAAAGCAAGTGTCGAGGATGCCGCTTGGCTGTGCCGGCGGGTACTGCTTCATCCCGGCCTTGAACGCCGACGACAGCGCCGAGTAGGCCGTCGGCGGCAGCCGCGTGAGGACGGTACCGGAGTCCATGATCGTCCCGGCGGAGAAGACCGAGGTGGGTATGCTGAGCTGCCTCCCGCCCACCCTGATGGCCTGAATGCGCACGCCGTAGAACGTGGGGACCTGGCCGCTCCTGAGCATCGGCGTCTTGACGAAGCCCGAAGTTCCGGCGCCGAGCGTGAGGAACCCAGAGGAGCTCGGCGTCGGCGGGAGGCAGTACGAGAAGGCCGTGCCGAACGTCCCCGCCGTCTGTGACGCCAGCGATTGCGCGCCGCCGCCGAGCCCCATGAGCCCGTCGGTCTGGTCGCTGAAGCCCGACTCCACGTTGCTACACCCGAACTGGAACTTCCTGACGGTGTTGGAGCCCAGCGCGAGCGTGTCGGAGCTGTAGGTACCCGTCGTGCTCGAGCCGTCGCCGTACGTGACAGTGTACTGGCACTGAGAGCTGGAGCAGCCGTTGCCTTCCTGGCCAAGCTGCGCGCAGGCGGCGGAGCTGCAAGAGAACGGGGAGTACGTGCTGGACGAGCTGGGGTCGAAGAGTGGGTCCACCTGGGAGTGGCACTGCGAGCAGGGTTTGCACTGCACCCATGACACGTCGCTGCCGGTGTCGATGAGCATGGTCTGGGACTTGCCCGGCGAGCCGAGGCGTACGGTGATTAAGTACTCCAGCGTGTCCAGGGAGGTGCCCAGGGTCGTCGGCACGGTGGCGTCCGATTGCTGGACGTCACCAGCGCCACGGCCGCCCTTGACGCCGCCCGAGAACTTTCGCCGGATGTAGGCAGCTCGGAGCTGGTCGCGGTGGAGCCTCTCCTCCAAAGTTGGCATCTTCTTGGTCGGCAACGGCGAGCATGGGCCGTGACGGTGATGCAACGGCACCGTGGCAGCACCGGACGACGACGACTGAACCGCTGGGAACCATCAAAGCAAGGGAAACGATTGCCATATATTAGTAAAACTGTGCACAAAATAATCAACCAAATGGAAGGAAAGGAAACTGCTGGTGCGTGCACGGACAGTACTGCACCTTTGGACTCGGAACAGACGGACTTAATCCTCAGAGAGCCGCCAATGGACAGCAGAACCCTGTGGCTGCCATCATCACCTGCGTGAGCAATGTGAGAACGACAGCTGAGAAAAAAGAGGAGGCTCAGGAGAAGAAGCTTCGGAACAGAGGCCATGGCTTGCGGTTCCTTGCTTGCCACTTTGGCAGGCAATGCTGCAGGAGCTGAGATATAAGAGATGCAGTGAGTTGCCGCTTCAGAATGCACCCTGCTTATATAGAGGGAGGCAGGGAGCAACATGAACTCGGGTGCCCCGGCACCTACGCAACCAGTATTCATACCACGACGGAGACTCGTGGTGGACTAGGTAACGGTGGCGTGCATACATGGCGGGACGACCAAATCGGACTCCAAGGCGTGCGGTCTTCTTCAACGGATGTTGCCGCCTAGATGAGCGCACAAAAAGGCCACTTTTGAATTCTCTGTGATAAGATTGGGCGTCCTCGGGCTGGATGATTAGGTAAGAACGTCGTCTTTACTGAACGAAGATACTGTATTTGAGTTCGGAAATTTAACTTACTGGAGGATTATTAGGCAACTGGCTTATTTAATAACAACGCATTTGCACAGCAAGTTTCGACTTCAAATCCTTGCTGGAGTTTGGAAACTATATATTCGCCCATATACCCGGGCAAGTTTCTCTCCATTCTGTTGCGACGCGGCGTCCGTTGGGACGCTGCTCCCGCGCCCATCCCCGCTCCTGAGACAGCGTCGGTCCGGATGGAGCTTACCGCACCTGCGCCCGATACACGCATCATGGAGGCCCGCGTCTCATCCCGCCCAATGCGTCGCGCTGGTGCCCCTTCCACTCCACATCCCGGCCGATCCGCTGCGGCATCCCATCGCCGTCGCTCTCATGTCCGCGGCCTCTATCTTCATCACACCAGGGAGCCGCAGCAGCTGAACCACCGAGGGCTTGACTTCCTCCACACCTATATCCAGATCTACTTTTGCAACAATCAGACGAAACAATTGCAACATGCGTCTAAAACCGATGAAATATTCGGAACATACACATGCAACATATATCTGAAAATAGATAAAACACTTGAAACATGTGTGCATAGCCATAGCACCATACTCCATCTGTCCCTAAATAAGAGTTATTCTCGCTTCCTAAAAAGAAAACAACTTTTTAACTTTCACCAAGTATATTTAACAAAATATTAATATTTATGGTATATAATTAGTATCATTAGGTAGATCGTTGAATATACTTTCATAATAGACTCTATAGACTTAGTCAAAGTTGAGAAAGTTTGACCAACACGATTCCTATAACGATTCTTTTTTTGGACGAAGAGAGTATGCAATATCTAGATCTACTTTTGCAACGTCAAGATAAAACACTTGTAACATAAGTCTGAAAACATATGAAACATTTGAAACACACGCTTGAAACATGCGTGTATAGCCATAACAACATACGCAACATCCAGATGAAACACTTCAAACATACATTTGAAACAACTAAAACACTTAAAACATAGGCTTGCAACATGTCTGAAAATGACTGAAACGCTTGAAAACAAAACGTCACCGACGGTCACGACCTACCTGGTGGGGAATTGCAATGACATAGACCTCCCCTTCTTGCCAATGACACGAGGTGGATGGAGGCGCAGGCACAGGCCTTCCCTGCCTCTTCTTCCACGACGGGCGAGGTGGATGAGGGCGTGGGCGGGAGCGAGCAACGGTGCGCAAGCGGGCGAGGCGCGGGGCGCACGGAGCCAGCGGCGCGGGCGTGGCGTGCGGAGCGGTCCTTCCAGACAGGACGGACGCCCATGGCGTACCATTAGTGATTTGTTGTAAAATAAAAGAAATTTTGAATATCGTCATGGCTTCGAAAATATAAGTGCTTGGACTTTTTTTCAACATATTTATAGAACATAGGAAAAGTGTACTCAAATTCTTCAATTATTTGCAGTCATACAGAAATGGGTGATTTGAACTACTCAATTCATCAATTATTTGCAGTAATATCTAGTCCGTATTCAACCAAAGGTTGAAATGGGTGATTTGAACTACTCAATTCATCAATTATTGCAGTCATATAGATCTAGACAGTTAAAAGCCAAAAAACTACGCAGCGACAAAGCGAGGGTGGGTTCCACAGAGCCGACGCTGAAGCTCCTCCTTTGCTCCTTGCCACCACCGCTGCTGCCGCGCCATCCTGCGGTGAGTCTATCGGTGATAAAATGAAGAGGGGACTCATCGCTCTTTTACCATAATTTCTTTTAGACCTAGATTATTTAAGGTTTAGCCCAAATAAATCTATGGATAAAATCAAACAATTTTTTTATCAAGATATTGTTACCTGTGAGATGGCTTTGGTGATTGTCGCGACAATGTCGTCATTGGCCGATCTATAGCCATTATCGACAAAGGGATGGTGCTTCTCGACGCTCTCCACAAGGACAAAAACTCCAAGTCATTGATCTCATCATCGATGTCTTACGTTTTTCAGTTGTTGTTGGCTGGAAATTCGAGAGACGACGGCCTACAAAAGATACTCGAGTGCTTTGTGTGTGTGTGTATAGTTTTAGACATAAAACACATGGGGGTCTGCTTGCTGCTCGAACTTGGAACTTGACCGCCCAAATAGTCTTTTCTTCTTCCCTTTGCATGTGAGGCATAAAGTCGAACTAATCAAACTGGCATGCAGTCTAAGTTGGTTGTAAGCAGCCAAATATTATTTATCTGCCTTCGTTAAGCCACAGATCATTTTTTTACTTTCCTTTTGCTTCTTGCTGCTCTAGCTTGGTAAGCTTTTCAGTGAATGCTCTATCGCTTAGCTCAGCAGGGTAGCTAGGGTCTCTAGAAATGCTCACCACAATAGTGAGAGAAAGGGTCTACTTATAACAAACACAATATATATAAGGTTGCAACTTGTCAATGCAAGTTGGCAACAATTTAATATGAACAAGATGCCCCCTTACTTTTTAATTATATATGAAGTTTAGAAGAAGCTAATTAGCAATCAGTTTGTCTTACTAATTAATTAGCTCGTTCTAATAACGTAATACATAAAACAATGGTGGGAGTATTTGTCAATATTATCATTTGGTACTGTAACATGCATTTGGCGGCTATATATCCATTCATCATGAAACGATGATGAAACCTAGTCATGCATTATTGACTTCTACGTAGTAATCTTGTGTTAATTTTATAAGCTTCGAATGGGGCTTTCAAGTGAGAACAGGGTATGCTATTGCTAGGGTAGCGGACTCGGGCTCATCTGCTAGCCAGTATATAAAACATTTCCAATTTTCCACCATTGTACGTTGTCCCGTTGTGTCATGGGTCATGGCATTGTTCACTTGTGGGGCACCATTTCGTAGAAAGTTTCGCCTGGTTGTTGGCAACACGTCACATCGCTGGAATGAGATTCTGTATGAACTACATGCTCTAATGGATCATTCTCTGTCCCGTCCTTCAGAAGAAGAATATGAGAACTCATTAGCAAACCTCCACACGTTAAGTCCAAGGCCCAATCATTTCTTGCAAACTATACTTGGATATACTGGTTAGCTACTTAATCTCAGAAAAAAAGTTAGAATCAACCTTAAGTGACTTGTATTGTCATGTACTCCCTCGTTCCAAATTTTAAAACGTCTTGGCTTTCTAGATATATTGCTTTTATTATATATCTAAGTATATTATATATTTAAATATATAATAAAAATTATGTATCTAGAAAATCTAAAATATCTTATAATTTGGAATTGATGGAGTACTTCAACAACACGGTTCTTTCACTGCAGCTCAAACAGCCATTTGCGCCGCTCGTTGCTCACTACCCCTTGCCGCCGCCTGCCGTGGGCGCCCGACGGCCTTCACCGCCTGCCGATTCGCCGAAGCCGCCCGCCGATTCGCCGAAGCAGCTGACCGCCGCGGCCACCCGTTGCACGCGACCTGTCCGCGCCCCGCGCCCGCGGCTTGCCGGCGCTCCGGCGACCGGAGGCTGGAGCAGAGCCGCGTCCCCGACCTACGACGCCTGTACCACGGCCTCGCCCAGCCTGCGCCGGTATCTTCGCGGAGCTCGGAGATGAAGCGACGTGCGTCGCGTCGACCCCGCGTCCGCCTTGTCCGCCGCATCCGCCCCGCGCCGCCGGCGGTCGGATCAGGCGTGCCGCAGGCAGGCGAGCGTGTGCACCGCGGCAGGGAGGGACGGGCGATCGGGCGTGGCAGTCTCTGCGAGAGTCGCGGTCGCGCGCGTGATTAGCGGCGGCAGACGTCATCGGTCTTTCGTTATTAATTACTATAGAGAGTAGAGTGAGAGAGTGGATGAGAAGAATGAGAGGAGAGCCAATGATGGGCAGGGCCCACCTTGTCAAATAAGGAGGGCTCTTGATAGAGAACAACCTTTTTATTTTAAGGAGGTCTTTCGTTGTACCTTTTTATTTTAAGGCCTCGAATAATGATGAGAACAACCCCCCTCCGGTTGACTTTTTACATTCAATTTGCTTATTGGTTTCAGTCAGGGTTTATCAACTAATTAATAGTATTTTTCTCTCACAATAAACCAGCATCAGTTGAACTTATCAGCCCAAAAATCAACCAGCAAACAGACTCATTCTAGATAGAAGACGGCTACATACCGATGTGATTGCTGTACATCTCATCATTATACTTAAGAGACATATAATAACAATGAATCCTTCATAGATTCTAAATTATAAGTTGACTAACTTATTTAAGTATATAACTTTTTCTATGTATCAAGAAAATTTAGAGCGACCTATAATGTTTTTTTATCAGGTATAATTTGGACGCATACAACCCACACACATGCATACGCGTTAGTGCGTGGGAAACACGCAGTACCATCGAACGCGCACGCATGCCTGTACCCTGAAATTTCTAGAAAAATTCCAGAAAAAAATACGATCACCAGAACCCTGGAGGGTAGCGTCCCACTGCACATTCAAAGCGACCTATAAATTTAAATGAAAGGAGTATGTTGCGGTGAATCCTTTATTAGTATCCTTTATTAGCAGTGAACACTTTACGATGATTTGACATGAAGCATATATTTCATCATGACCGAGGGAGTATGGTTTTAATTTCTCAGCGAAAATTAGCAAAGCTGCTGCTAAATTTTCGAAGCACTGACCATTGCTCCTAACGGCACTTTGACACGCGGGTCCTCCCTCGCGCCACGTCGATCTCACACGGAGTATCCATTGGGCCGGGCCAATTTAAACATCATGAGTCATTACTCCTCTTGCAGCCCAGCCAGCTCAACCCATCCCAGTGGCCCACCTCGCGCACCCAAAGCCCGGAGGACCCACCTGCCAGGGCCGTGTGGCTGGATGAACAGCTCGCTCTCGCGCTGGTGTGCCGAAACAATTCCAAAACACGAACTCAAAAAAAAAGGCAAAACATCGTTTAATTTAAAAGTTGATCAATTTTAGGCAGCCTTTGCATGCAAAACATGCCATTAATAGGTATATATATAAGATACGCGTAGGAGGCTGCTGTTGCGCTCCGCCTTCGTCGCCTCCTGTTGTTTGTGGTTGTGGCCAATCCTTCCCCTCTCCTCTCATCCCGGGCCCCGGGGAAAATTTTGCCCCAGAAACTCTAGCGCGTCGGATCACAAGCAAGGGCAAAATTTTCTGTGACTCCGGCTGAAGGACGCTGCGACAGCCAAAATTATGTCGGTGAGTGCAAAATCTCCTCCGCCTTACAATCGATCACATCGTTGCTGCCTTTTTCTTCTTCTTTTTTATAATGCTTGCATTATTCGTCTATCTTGGCTTGAAATTAAAGATTGTTCGCATGATGAAAACATGCTTGTCACATTGGATTGGCATGAAATTTTCTTTTACAAAATCGGCACCTAAATGCAGGGATGAATATCTAGATACCAATTACGATGATAAGGATCCATAAGTTTGGCAAAATGGATAACTGATGACTACTAACAACGCCTGTTCATTCAAATTGGCAAGCATGTCATGATCAACAAACTGTGGTTCCTGATCCCTCACTTTTAAATTGTTGAGCGATCGATCCCATTGACAAATCATGTATACGGATGTGAAACGGATGTTCACATCGAGGTGAAGGTGTGACCATCTGCTATCTGGCTGGTTTTCTACAAATTTAGCATTGAACAATGGTTCCCCCGGGGCAAGGCAGGCAATGACGAATTTGACGTTCTAATCAGGAGGAAACGAAGTAGCATTATACATTCACATTAGTAATAGCATATAGCTGTTGTGCTGATCAGGTGGCGAAGGACGACGCTGGCCGCACTATACCCAAGTTCGGCGAATGGGACGTCAACAACCCGGCCTCTGCCGACGGGTTCACGGTTATCTTCAGCAAAGCCAGGGATGAGAAGAAAGCCCCGACCAAACCAGGCCACATCACCAACAGGTCGGCGTCGGCTGACAGCAAGGACTCCAGGACCGAGAAGATGACCTCCTACAACTCCAGGACCAACGCATCGGTACGCATCCATCCATCTCGTAGATTTATTTGGCCATTCCCGTTACCATTAATTCCTGTGCTAGCTAGTCACCGATATTCATAATCATGCATGCGTTGTGATCTCTCCAACTTGCAGAAGAAATGGTTCTGCTGTGTCTCGCCCAGTCCCACACAATCTTGAGGAAGCTCATGAGCTGTGCAATGCTGCAGTCTGGTGCTATTCTGTGATGGTTATGTGTAGCTCTGTCGCTGGCAGACTGGCCACGAAATGAGCTCTTCGAATCCAATCCTACTACTTGCCAGTGACAGGGGCACTATGTATAGCCGTTGCAAATGAGAAAATTACTCTGATGGGTGTCTGCTTATAGCATCCTTAGCTGTATCAAATCAAGTTGATGTCTGCTTGTAATTTTCTTTTTCTCGCCCCTTCTCTATGGTGTAACCCTTCCTCAACGTTATCAGTGAATCTGTTACTCCACAATAATCCTGCTGCATTTTGCTGTAACTTCGGCGAGGATAAATTTGTTTCGGCTCTGACCAAACCAGGTCAACGAATTCTCAGATTGTAGTGACTTAACAAAGTATTGTAGTGACTGAACAAAGTTATGCGCCACCACCCTGACAAACAAAATGCAGCGACGTTTTCAAATCTGTAGAGGAACATGTTATAGCTGTTTAGGTTCTCTTGGAAATACATTATATCAGTACAATTCTTATAACTTTCACCATCGGATTTCAAAAAAATATATATCTTCACCAGTTTCACATCTACAAGTTGGTTGGCAGTATACAGAATGGCAATACAATGCAGAGCGAAACTACACTGACGGAAGCTGGTAATCTGCCACTGTCGTTGCGGAGGAACAGTGCTTCATACACTGGGAAATTGATCGCGACTATTAGCGCACATAGAACAGCCTGCACAAACATAGCTCCCAAACTCATCGCTCCTTTATGCAACAAAACTTTTGCCACCCCGAGCATCATGCATGCCAGGTTAAGCAGTGCGACGGTTGCAATGATCACAAACATTGCGGAGAAGGGTCCGAACTCCATCATCCCCTTCTTGTACCTCTCTAGGGCCTGTGAATCAGTCACCTTCGCTGTCAGGGTGAATCCTGACTCAGTGATGCCAAGCATTCTGCGGATTGTGTCGATGGCGGCCAAGAGGTATGAGGTGATTCTTCTGAAAAGCCACATCCTTTGTGCGTTCCACCACTCTACAGCAGTGTCGCCACATTGCAGTGACTCCACCAAACTGCAGGAGTATGCAGCCACAACAACGTATGCAAACGGTACAAACCAGGGACTGGTTATCTGGGTTGAGTAGATTGCAGATGCAAGTTCTCTTTTAGAATTTGGCCAAAGTGCATATAGAAAGAAGCAGCGAAATATATATCAACTCACCTCAGGGAACAATGAGATGCCATTGAGGAAGCAAAGTGAAGGGATGGTGACATAGTACAAGGTGGGGAAGCTGTTAAGAGCCCAGAACCCGCAGACGGAGTAACCCATTTGAAGGCCCAGCCTGATCTTCCTGTGACCTAGCAGAAACGGGCTGTACTTTGAGAGGGAGATCTGGAGGAACCCTTCTGTCCATCTCTTGTGCTGAACCAGGATCTGTCCTAGTGAGGTCGGGGTCATGCCTAAAAGGCCCTTTCTCAGCGGGTTGTGGTAAACTGATGTCCACCCACGGCACTGGATCTGCAATCCTGTAATAACATCTTCCAGTGGGCAACCACATCTAACTCCCTTCTGTAATTCAGCAACTTGAACTCAGTAAGATATGGTCCCATACATGAAGTGAGAAAATTCTGTGATCTTAAAGTAACAAAGTGGGGCAAAGTGTGACTTCAACCACAGTACCAGGATTTTCAGAATTTTGTATAGAAATCTACCTCGATTCCCCAAAGGGTGTTGTGCTCATATGTGCAAGTCACAAGTGATTCAGCCATCCCGTCCGAGTCACTGACATCAGTTTTCCTCACCACCCTAGTCCAATCTTCCTTGTAGTCTCGAGTCTCGACTATATATTCGCCCACATAGAGCCTCTCTCCGATGGAAGCATCCTGTGCCATAGTAATACATTCCACCCCATCCATCCAAGCAAGGATGATCTAACTGAAGACCAATTCAATTAAACGAAAAAAAACAGGGTTAGTGGTGTGTTTTCAGCTCAAGACATAGGTAAGCCCTGCATTCAAATTCTAAGAGGTGCTATATTAAATTTTTATTGACCTCATTGACGGTGTTGATGGGATTGCCATAGATGTCATTGTGCACCACATTTTCAAAGTTCTGAGGATACTGAACAAAAGCAATATCTTGACCTTGCTCTTCATCTTGGAAGAAACACAATGCATCTCTGATAGACCCTGAATTGTTAGAGTACATATCACAGTCCACATTCATAATGACTGGGCTGTTGCTTATCACTGATGATACCCTTATCTGCACCATCAACCTTAATTAAGGAATTATGTAAACATAAGAAAGATTGATTCAAGTAAGACATTTGGTGAAAATCATGGGCTATAATAAATAGAGGCCAAAATACCCACCAAAGCATTCAGTGATCCAGCCTTGAAGTGATGATGTTCCTGAGGCCTCTTCTCACGAGCCATATAAACCAGTGTGGGCAACACATTTCCATCGACATCAGTTGCTTTTCTTTTGTTTCCATCAATTAAAATCTAGCAATTGAGAACTCTTTGATCAGAAGAAACCACAAAAATGATGAATACAAAACAAAACAAAATTCATAGCAATTCACTAATGAGTGCATATGAACCATGCCAGGCTTGTATTGCTAAGACTAAAATTTGATAGATAATGGAATAAAAATATTATTGGAAGGGTTATCTGCAAAACTTGTTATTTCAGTTGGCTTGGAATATTATTCATACTTGTTAAATATTAGTTTTCTTACATGACTGTTTCAAACATTCCGCAGATGTACTGGACTACTAGTTAAATTTTAAATTGAACCATCAGATCCTTCTCCTAGTAGTATCGCTCTGAGCAGACCACTTATACCATAACCTTCACCTGAACTATTGAAGGGTGATCTCTAAAACTTGTATTCTCGCTCCATTTGGAGAAGCCCCTAAGCTTGTATTTTGAAACATCAGGGATCTTCCCTGAATTAACGACTGAATTCACTCGATCTGCCAAATCTTTGTGCATCTCCTACAGAACAAAAACAGAAAAAGAAAGATAATATGCATAAGATTGCTGGTTTCAGTATCACAGAACATATATGGAAGGCCACCATAGTGCAAGTTAATGTGGCAGGAAGTAGCAAAATAAAAATTAGGTTAAGATGAGCTATATTACATAGAATACATTGAAAATGTACACACTACCTTCAAGGAAAACCACTCTTTACGGTCACATGCATCAGGAGGGGTAGCTTCTTTACCAAAGTAGGCAGCTGGTGACCTGGGCTCCACTTGGTACTTCTTGCAAAATGGAAGCCAGTGCTTTGCAAACTCTGATGCCTCATATAGAGCATATAATGTTATGATGGAACCAGCATCATCAGACAAATAGATGTTCAACTTCTCCTGCGGGTAGTCGTAAGCCATAACAGATAGGACTGTGGAGATGACAAGCATTGGCGGCTCAACAGTGGGGTCTGCTGTACACACAAATATGTCCACCCCAGGAAGCTGCTCTTCCTTGTACCTGTTTATAGTCAACGTTTAGCTGAAAATTCAGCATCGGGAAAGATAGAACTTCATAGGTACAAAGCCGCTACTCGTCATGGACAACACTGCCATGGAACAAGCTTGGAATGTGCAGCATTTCAATACCTACAATAATCTAGGAAGATGCATGTTTAGCTTAATTGCCTCAATAGCAGTCATAACTCTAGCAGGTTAGGCAGGGAGGTAGTGATTGCTTGATGCCCACAGTTCCAAATAAATGTCAAATTCAGTTAGTGAATGCAGAAATTCAGTTAGGCCTTGTTTAGTTCCCCAAAAGTTTATACCCTATCACATCGAATGTTTGACACATGCATGGAGTATTAAATATAGGCTAAAAAAATAACTAATTACACAGTTTGCGACTAATTTGCGAGACGAATCTTTTAAGCCTAATTAATCCATGATTTGACAATGTGGTACTACAGTAACACATATGCTAATGATCGATTAATTAGGTTTAATAAATCCGTCTCACGGTTTACTGACATATTCTGTACTGACATATTCTGTAATTTATTTTTTTATTAATATCCAAACATCCCATACGACACAACCATGTGATACCTGATATAACACAACTTTACGCCCTGCCTTCGTCAGATGACAAACTGACACAGACAGCCGCTCCAGGGCCAGTACCTTCGCGAGAGCTGCTCCGGGAAGGCGCGGCGGTAGACGGGGCTCCACCGCACGGACAGCGTCAGCACCCAGTAGAAGCCGAACCAGAGCTCGGCCGCGGAGAGCCCAAGCCACGCCCACCACCGGGCGCCGCTGCTCCTCGGCGGCACGTGCATGGCTCTGTACAGCCATACCAGGAGAACCCCCGCGAGGACCGTGCTCTCGAACAGCCGGTAAGCGTACGTCGCCATCCGCGTCGGTTTCTCCATCACGAACAGCGGTGGGTGGTTGCTCCCGCCGCGGACGCTGCTCCTGGCCGTCCCGCCTCTGTGGGAATGGAAACACACAAAGTAGCGAGAATCACTGGGGAAGAGTCGGGTGGGTTGTGGGCTTGTGGCCTTGTGGGTAGCAGCAGCCTAGCAGGTGGTCAGGTCAACGCAGCTTTGGTGTGCACTACTGCAGCCGCCTCTCCGGTCTCAGCTTTGAATTGGCATCTTGGGAGCAGCCACCGCCCACCACTGTACTGTGTGTTCCCAGTTGAGCATGGAACACGAGACTTTGGCGGTTTGCCCTGCCGTCTCCACTTGGAGTAGATGCTCCGGTCAGACAGAGTTCTAAGAAGAGCCCAAAGAACCAACTCCGGGCCACTGCCATTTGGCCCAGCAGCACATGCTCGATTTTCCCCCCGTTGGTCCGTCGGCTACGACACTAGCCGCCGACGATCCTAACGGAGTACATGACGGCGGAATTCGCCGTAGCCTCCAAACTCCCGCCATGCCAGTCTCCAGACGGGGTGTGAGTCTGAGGCGAACGTGAAATGATCCTGCGGCCTTCTCTTCTGGCCGTCGCCCGCCCTCTCACCACCGTGGCCGTCGCGGCGGCCGTCCGCCGCGGGGACCTCGCCGGCGCCGAGGAGGCCTTCGCGTCGACGCAGCACAAGACCACGACCACCTACAACTGCCTCCTCGCGGGATACGCGAAGGCGCCCGGTCTCGGCCGCCTCGCGGACGCGCGCCGCTTGTTCGACAGTATTCCGCACCCGGACGCCGTCTCCTACAACACGCTCCTGTCCTGCCACTTCGCCTGCGGCGACATTGATGGCGCGTGGAGAGTCTTCTCCACGATGCCCGTCAGGGACGTCACGTCCTGGAACACCATGGTCTCCGGGCTCTCCAAGAACGGGGCCATCGAGGACGCCGAGGCCATGTTCCGGGCCATGCCGGTGAGGAATGCTGTTTCCTGGAATGCAATGGTTGCCGCTCTTGCGAGCTCTGGAGACATGGGCGCGGCGGAGGACTTGTTTAGGAATGCACCGGAGAAGACGGATGCCATTCTCTGGACTGCAATGGTGTCAGGGTACATGGACACTGGCAATGTCCAGAAGGCCATGGAATTTTTCAGGGCAATGCCTGTGAGGAACTTGGTTTCATGGAATGCCGTTGTCGCTGGTTATGTAAAAAATTCACGCGCAGGCGATGCTTTGAGGGTGTTCAAGACCATGGTTGAGGATGCTATTGTGCAGCCAAATCCGTCAACGTTAAGTAGTGTGCTTCTTGGATGCAGTAACCTGTCTGCACTTGGATTTGGGAGGCAAGTACATCAGTGGTGCATGAAGTTGCCTCTTAGTAGGAGCGTGACTGTGGGCACATCTCTTCTCAGCATGTACTGCAAATGCGGCGATTTGAATGACGCTTGCATGCTGTTTGATGAGATGCGTACAAAGGATATAGTTGCATGGAATGCCATGATTTCTGGCTATGCCCAACATGGGGGTGGAAGGAAAGCTATCAAGTTATTTGAAAAAATGAAGGATGAAGGAGTGGTGCCAGACTGGATTACTTTGTTGGCAGTATTGACAGCTTGTGTCCACACCGGATTGTGTGATTTTGGAATCCAGTGCTTTGAAACAATGCAGGAAGCATATAACATTGAACCCCAGATTGATCACTACTCATGTATGGTGGATCTTCTCTGCCGAGCTGGTCTGCTTGAAAGAGCTGTCAACATGATCCATTCAATGCCCTTTGAGCCACATCCTTCTGCCTATGGTACCTTGCTGACTGCTTGTAGAGTTTATAAGAACTTGGAGTTTGCCGAGTTTGCTGCTAGAAAGCTGATTGTACAGGATCCACAGAATGCAGGCGCCTATGTACAGCTGGCAAATATTTATGCTGTGGCAAATAGGTGGGCTGATGTCTCTAGAGTAAGGAGATGGATGAAGGATAATGCGGTAGTGAAAACACCTGGGTATAGCTGGATGGAGATAAAGGGTGTGAGACATGAGTTCAGATCTAATGACAGATTGCATCCTCAGCTTGATTTGATTCATGACAAGTTGGACCGCTTGGTGGAGCTGATGAAGGCGATGGGCTACTCTCCTGATCTTGATTTTGCACTGCATGATGTTGAGGAGAGTCTGAAGTCACAAATGCTGATGAGGCACAGCGAAAAGCTTGCCATCGCTTTCGGTCTGATTAGCACTTCCCCTGGGATGACCTTGAGGATCTTCAAGAACCTCAGGATCTGTGGAGATTGTCATAATGCAGCCAAGCTTATATCCAAAATCGAGGATCGAGAAATAATACTTAGGGATACCACACGGTTCCACCATTTTAGAGGTGGGCATTGCTCATGTGGGGATTACTGGTGAAGGAAAGAATCTCGACAACAGTTTCAGACACACTGGCAGTGTAGGACTTGCAACACTATCTAAATTGGAGTTTATGTATGAAATATGAACTTATGGACTTGGTTCGTCATGTATGACTTGAGTCATTCAAAGCCAGATCAACCCTGATAGCCTCTGGCTAGGAAAATATGGCTGTTTTATAGTTTGTTCCTGCTTGGTTTTTCAAATTGTTTTCTTTTATGTACCTTCCAGTCTGTGTCTTGGTATGAAAGACCACACTGGTTACCTGGTGATTCTTTGAAAAACACTTTTTTTCTGGAACTTCCCAGAATGGGGCCATCCATCCTTATGCATGTGTACATCTAGTGGATTTTCTGTTTACTTTGTGCTATGGGATTGGGGGTCACTTATGCTATTATTTTTTCAGGAGGATATGATGCGAGGGAAGCCCCTGAACACCTGAATGAACCCCTTCATATATTGGTTGAGGCAGAGCTACCGGTTGGAATCATTGATGCTCGCCTGATGCAAGTCCGCAAGATCCTTGAAGATCTGCTAAAGCCTGTGGTATGCCATCAACTCCTTATCCTTTTAAAACTCTTAGCTTGCTTGCTTTTAAACCGATACCTAAATAGTTCTTGTTTTCTACTTTGCAGGATGAACCCCAGGACTTCTTCAAGAAGCAGCAGCTATGGGAGCTTGCAATGCTTAATGGCACCCTTCGTGAGGAAGGGATGCAGAGATCCGGTTCAGCGTCCCCTTTCCACAACAGCCGTGGAATGAAGAGAGCTAAGACAAGGGGGTAATGAACAAAAGCTGCAAGCATCATGAAGGGAGAACCAACCAAATCATCTATTCTAAGACCGATCCTGTGTACACATGGGGTTGTGATCCAGAATTTTAGAGGCCCAACCTTTCGGTGAGATGAGATACCTTCCAATTGTGAGGGCGACTCACACGTTCCAGGCTACTGACCAAGAGGTTTCAATAGCCAAGCAACCGTTGAACCAACCCTTAAGATGTTATTAGCCTAGCCAAAACCAAGCTGACCTGACCACTAGGGTCTGTTCCTGTAAGAAATGGAAGAAAACCAGCAAGAACAAGGTGCAAGCAATCTGAAATTGTAAGTATGTAGTGAAATATTAAGATAGGGCTTTGAGTATAGGTTGATCTGTTGGTCTAACAGACACAAGAGACAACACAAACAGTAATTTCCAAAGAAACTGAACTAAACTAAAACAAAACCCACTTTTACATATGGAGGGACCCCTTCTTTTATAGCCAAAATGGCTACCGCTACAGTGCATGCTACTACAATGTACCGGCAGTGGCTAATTCTATTACTACTGTTAATATGGAGGTTGTTCCATGAATTTGGACAGCTAACAAGTAACAAACAAATAGTTTAGCCTACTATACTCTAGCTGGCTGCAAGTGGTGACTACATGTGGACAGCCACAAATACAACATAAAATATCAGCTCAAATATCTTTATCTTCAACGCTAGAGTGGCGACTCTCTAATACCTCGGCAAAACATTGCCATGTTCCTCCTTCTCTATTTACTTTAAGCATTTACTTTGAGCAATTCAATTCTTGTCTTTACATTCATAGAATTGCCATGCTAGAGTAGGATTGGAACTTAGGTTGTAAGTTTTTTATACGGTAGAACAATTAGAAACACTTTCTAGGCACAAGGGATTAATTAGGCTAACCATATGATTTAATTATTGCAAAGAAATTTAGAATTAGCCCAATTCACCCCCCTCTTGGGCATCTTGATCCTTTCAATTGGTATCAGATCCTCGTGCTCACGTATTTAGGCTTAACCGCCTAGAGCAAGATGTCTCATGGGGATGGACCTCCTCCTATCTTTGAGGGAGATGATTTTCCTTATTGAAAAATTCGCATGGAGGCGTATCTAGAAGCTCTAGATGTTGGTATACTTAGAGCCGCCTCACAAGGCTCCCCAAAACCTTAGGATGCTACTCACCTACAAGGCGATGAGGTGAATTACGAGAAGTGGAATGCAAAGGCTCAAAACACCATCTTTAGAGGCCTTTGCAAAGATGTGTTCAATCGGGTGAGGAACCACAAAGACGTCCATGCACTATGGTCGGACGTTTGTGCGCTCCATGAGGGAACTAAGAGTGAGCGTGAGAAACGCTATCATCTTGTCATGAAAAAGCTCAATGCTTTTGAAATGCTTCCTAAAGAATGTGCTAATAAAATATATTCACGTTTGAATGTTCTTATAGAGGAAGTCAATGGGCTTGGACTCACTCAAATGCAACCATTCAATGTTGTAAGAAAGATCTTGAGTGTCCTCCCCATTGACAAATATGGGCATATTGTGACCGTGCTTCATCAAGGTGATCTTTCCACCACTACACCGACATAAATCTTGGGAAAGATCAATGCTCATAAGATGTACATGCACATCACGCCACAAGATGGCTCATCCTCTACCAAGAATAAAGATAAGGATTTAGCATTCAAAGCTAGCCAAGAGAAGGGTAAAGCAAGACTTGAGTATAAAAGCTCAAGTGATGATGAAGTTGATGATGAAAGTCTTGCTCTCATGGTGAAGAAGACCACCAAGATGCTAAAGAAGCTCAACAAGAGTGGCATCAAGTTTGATGGCAAGAAGAAGAAGTTCTTCACTAGCTCTAGAAGGAAGCCAATCTCCGAGATGGATTGCTTCAATTATGGAGAACTTGATCATCTAGCACACCAATGCACTAAGCCTAAGAAAGACAAGTTCAAGAACAAATACAAGGGTAAGAAAGATGACTCAAGTAATGAAGAAGAAGAGAAGAAGAAGAACAAGCCATACAAGAAAAGAGATGGCAAGAAGAGGGACTTCCATAAGAAGAAGAAGAGTGGAAAGGCATACATTATCGGTGATTGGCTCACAGACATTGATTCATCTAGTGCCTTATCCGATGATGATAGTGACAATGAGAAGGTGGCCGCAATTGTTATCAACTCTTCATCATCTTCATCGCCACCACCGCCATCATCCTCTACACACCTATGCCTTATAGCCAAGGGTGACCACAAGGTATCTAACAATGATGATAGTAGTGATAATGAGCATGCTAGTGATGATGATAGCGATAGTGATGATGATGAATATAAATTACCTTCTTATGATGATCTTGCTAGATTGTTAAAACAATACACTAAAATTATTATAAAAACTAGAGCTAAAAATAAAAAGCTAGAAGCTAAAAATGATGCACTTTTAGCAAAATGTGATATAACCAAAAAGGCTAGTGTTGAGCTTAGAGAAGTAAATGATGCTATATCATCCAAATTCAAGGAGCTCAAATCTTCTAAGAAAGAGCTTAAAGATAAACATGATAAATTTGAGAGGACACATAATGAGCTCATCACTAGCCACAAGCTAAGAGAAGAATATACCACTCTTAAGGTCAATCATGATAATCTTGTTATTGCTCAAGAATTCCTATCCAATGAGCCACATGATGCTACTAACGATGTTGTTAAGATTGATATAGCTACATCATATGATGACTTGATTATTGAGAATATTGAGCAAAGTTCTAGTAGCAAGGGCAAGCAAGTGGTTGAAGCCGATGATTATGATGAGTTTGTCAAGCTCAAGAATGATAATGAGAAGCTCAAGAAAGATCTTGAAGAACTCAAAACCACCAAGTCTATTGTGCTAGAAACTATTATTCATGATAATGGTTTGATCCTTGAGAATGAGAAGCTCAAAGATGAGAACAAGTAGCTCAAGGAAGAGAAAAACAATGATGCTCTTAAGAAAGAAAACAAGAAGCTCAAGTTGGAGAAAGAGCATCTTAAGATTGGATTGAGCAAGTTCACTAGAGGCAAGCATCTTTAAAATGAGCTACTAATGAACACCGTCATGAAGATGGATAGAAGTGGCATTGGGTATATGGCAAATAAAGAGAAGAAGGCTCAAGCTCAACATCAAAGCCAAAGCCAAAGAAGTGTTTTGAGTGTGGACAAGAAGATCACTTTGCTCATGAGTGCCAAACTCCACCACCACAACCCTTGCCCAAGCATGCTAGACCTTTTGCCTTTAATGCTCACTACATGCTTAGAAAGGATTCTAGTGGAAAGATGAAAGTCATGTTCTTAGGTCCTCCCAACAAGAATAGGCCTAAGAAAATTTGGGTTGCAAAGTCACTTATTGAGAAGATGAAGGGCCATCAACAAGTTTGGGTTCCTAAAGCTTGATCTCTTATGTGTAGGTGAACTACAAGACCGGTGGAAGTCATTAGGTTATTAATAGTGGTTGCACACAACATATGACCGGTAATCCTCGTATGTTCACCTCACTAGATGAAGAAGTAGATGGACAAGAAAGAATCACATTTGGAGATAACTCAAAGGGCAAGGTCAAAGGATTGGGCAAAGTGGCTATATCAAATGATCATTCCATCTCCAATGTGCTATATGTTGCTTCATTGAGTTTCAACTTGCTATCCGTTGGATAATTGTGTGATCTTGGCTTCCAATGCTTGTTTACCGAGAAGGAGGTTGTTGTATCCAAGAAAGATGATGATCATGTGATATTCAAAGGATTTAGATACAACAACCTATATCTAGTGGACTTTACCTTCGAAGATGCAAACTTGAAAACATGCCTATTCACCAAAACAATACTTGGGTGGCTATGACATAGAAGACTTGCTCATGTTGGGATGAGCTCACTCAAGAAGCTAATGAAGAATGATTTGGTGAGAGGGTTGAAGGATGTAAAGTTTGAGAAGGACAAACTTTGTAGTTCATGTCAAGCCGGCAAGCAAGTTGTAAATACCCATCCAACAAAAGCTTTTATGTCAACCGCAAGAGTGTTAGAACTCCTTCACATGGATTTATTTGGACCAACAACATACAAGAGTTTGGGAGGAAATCTTTATTGTCTTGTAATTGTTGATGACTATTCAAGGTATACATGGGTATTCTTCCTTCATGACAAATCCGAAGTTGCATCTTGCTTCAAGAAGTTTGCTAAGAGAGCACAAAATGAATTTAAAGTGAAGCTCAAGAAGATAAGAAGTGACAATGGGAAGGAATTTGACAACACAAACATAAAAGCCTATTGTGATGAAGTTGGGATCAAACATGAGGTCTCCGCAACATATACTCCTCAATAAAATGGTGTAGTTGAGAGGAAGAACCAGACATTGATCACTCTTACAAGAACAATGCTTGATGAGTACAACACCCCCGAAGCTCTATGGGCAAAAGCAATCAACACCGCATGCTATGCATCAAATCACATATTCCTTCAAAAGTTCTTTGGCAAGACATCTTATGAGTTGCTCAATGAAAAAAAGTCGGACGTCTTCTTCTTTAGGATGTTTGGTTGTAAATGCTACATCTACAAGAAGCGGCAATACCTAGGGATGTTTTAAAGACGTTGTGATATTAGTTTTTTTGTTGGTTACTCATCAAAGTCTAAAGCATATAGAGTATTTAATCATGCCACCGGCTTGGTTGAAGAAACATATGATGTGGAATTTGATGAATCTAACGGCTCTCAAGGAGCACATGAGAATTTTGATGATGTAGGTGATGAACCATTGAGAGAGGCTATGAAGAACATTCTGGTTGTAGACATCAAGCCTAAAGATGATGAAGATGATGTACAAGTGATTGATCCACCTTCTTCATCAAGTGTTCCATAAGATAGTGAAAAAGATGGGAGAGTAGAAAATAAAGATACTCATGTCTCCCATAAATAAATGGTGGTACAAGCACAAGATGTTGATGCTCCACAACCTCTCCCTCAAGTGGTCAATAGAAGAAATACACATCTACTTCAAGATCATCCATAAGATCTCATCATAGGGAGTCCATCAAAGGGTGTAATGACTCGATCATAAAAAGTTGCTTCATTTATTGCTCATCACTCTTTTTGTCTCTTGCTTTGAGCCTACTAAGGTAGAAGAAGCTCTTCAACATCCGGATTGGATAAATGCAATGCATGAAGAGTTGAACAACTTCACCCGCAATGAAGTTTGGACTCTTGAAGAGTGGCCAAAAGGTGCAAGAGTCATTGGAACAAAGTGGATGTTCTAAAACAAGCAAGATGATCAAGGTGTTATTGTGAGGAACAAGGCAAGACTAGTGGTAAAGGGGTTCTCTCAAGTTGAAGGTTTAGATTTTGGAGAGATCTTTGCACCGATTGCAAGATTAGAAGCCATCCATATCCTCCTTGCATATGTATCACATCATGAAATAAAACTTTATCAAATAGATGTAAAAAGTACATTTTTAAATAGCTTTATTAATGAACTAGTCTATGTTGATCAACCTCCCGGGTTTGAAGACCCTAGATATCCTAATCATATTTATATGTTGTCCAAGGCACTATATGGGCTTAAGCAAGCTCTAAGAGCTTGGTATAAGCGTCTTCGGGACTTCCTCATTGAGAAGGGCTTCACCATTGAGAAGGTCGACACCACACTATTCACCAAGAAGCTTGATGGACATATCTTCATTTGTCAAGTGTATATTGATGATATCATCTTTGGATCATCAAATGAAGATTTTTACAAAAAGTTTGGTAAATTGATGTCGAAGGAGTTTGAGATGTCAATGATTGGAGAGCTTACATTCTTTCTTGGTTTTCAAGTCAAGCAAATGAGAGAAGGGATTTTCATCTCTCAAGAGAAATATACAAATGATATTCTCAAGAGATTCAAAATGGATGAATGTAAGCCAATCAAGACACCAATACCAACTAATGGTCATCTTAACCTAGATGATGGAGGTAACTCGGTTGATCAAACTCTCTACCACTCTATGATTGGTAGCTTGTTATATTTGACCACATCTAGGCCTGACATCATGTTTAATGTGTGTATGTGTGCTAGATTTCAAGCTAATTCTAAGGAAACTCATTTAATTATCGTAAAAAGAATCCTTAGGTATCTTAAGCACACACCAAGCATTGGCCTTTGGTATCTTAAATGAGCTATATTTGAATTAGTTGGCTATTCCGATTTGGACTATGCCGGTTGCAAAGTTGATAGAAAGAGTACATCCGAAGGGTGCCATTTGCTTGGTAGATCACTTGTGTCTTGGTTCTCCAAGAAGCAAAATAGTGTGGCTTTGTCCACCGTCGAAGCAGAATACATTGTTGTGGATGCTTGTTGTGCATAAATACTTTACATGAAATAAACTTTGCTAGACTATGGTGTAGTTCTAGATAAAGTACCTCTTTTGTGTGACAATAAAAGTACGGTAAAACTTATAAATAATCCAGTTCAACACTCTTGCACCAAGCACATATATATCTGCCATCACTTTCTTAGAGATCATGTTGCAAAGAATGATATATCACTAGAAGGTGTAAGGACCAAGGATCAATTGGCGGATATCTTCACTAAACCGCTAGATGAGGCAACATTTTGTAGATTGCGGAATGAGCTCAATGTGCTTGATTTTAGTAACTTCACTAAAAAATGAGTTTGTGTTATTCCTTGCATTGCATTGTAATATACAACATGTTTAAAGTTTTATAATGCATATAGGGCTTATCTAACATGGTTAAGATAACCGCCGAAAAGCGTGTGAAAAAGCTTAACCTTGGATCAAACTTGACAAGCAACTAGATTTACTTACAAGTATTGCATTGCATATGCATGAATGTTGTTTTGTCGTTTGTCTTCAAATTGCCCTCTTATTGCCTATTTTCTTAAAAAGAATTATAGCCTAAGGCAAAATATTTTAAAAAACTTGAGGGTTTGAGAGAGGTCACTCATATCAGTCTCAATTGGTGTTTCTTTGGATCTTATTCGAGTTGGAACTTAATTGGAAATAGGCAGCATGAAGGACTTTGAAGATTTGTTGAAGAAAGAGTGACCAGACGTTGCACCGGACTCTGGAGTCCAGCGTCCGGTCAGTTCACAGGAGGTGAACTTGCTACGAAGGAGTGATCGGACTCTGGCTTTCAATGTCCGGTCAAAAGGTGTTTCAGCGTCTGGTCGTGTGAAGAAGACGAAGGTTGTATTGACCGGACTCTGGCTACGTCTGGTCGATGTCCACCGGACACGTTCAGTCACGATTCTAGAGGAATTGGACCTCTCTGGAATCGACCGAACGCTGGGTGGCAGCGTTCGGTCAATGGGGAACGTGCATTTTTAGGACTCTCTCACTGTTTCCTTTTTCTTCCCACGAGGAATCCTCTTATAACCATAAGCGACTATGCATTTCTGATCTATTCCGCCGCGCCTGCCAACCCTAGTGCCGTCGTGTTCGCCTTTACCACCGTGCCCCTGTTCCCGAGCCACCGTCTGCCTTAGCCGTCGTCTACCCTAGCCGCCGTGCCCTGCTTACGCCAAGCCAGCGCCGCCGCACTGAATCCCCATGCTCCCGAGCCGCCTGCCTGCGCTGTCGTTCTCGCACACCGTCGTACACCCTGTGCCGCCGCTGCACCCGCCGCAGCACCGCCACCAGCCACCGCCTGCCCATGCTGCCGTCCTACGCCGCCAGCCACCACCGTAGCGCCGCCCCGTGCCATCCTTGCTCGTGCCAGCAGCAAGCCCTAGCACCACCGTGCTATGCCATCCATCGCCGAAGAGCCACCGAGTGCCATAACCCTAGCTCCACCCTCGCTGCAACCAAGCTCGAGTGCTCTCATTGCTTTGCTTGATCGCCGATCTTTATCGAGCCAAAACCCTAACCCTAGCCACACCGATTCAGTGGTTCCCCGTTCGTACCTCTTCTCGCCGTTTCGCCGTTCCATCAGGTAGCAAGCCTGCGTTTCAATTTCGTACCTAATTGTTTGCTCTATTAGGGTTTCGTATCTCTAGATGTATAATCTAAATTATTTGTATATCATATCTATTCCATCGTGCAGCGAGTCAATTCCGTTGAGGTGTCAGTGGCTGTTATCAGTTAACTCGGGGCCAAGCTCGTGAGTATGGAACGAGGCCAAGCTTCGAAAGTGTCAGCGACAGTTGATCTTTGTCAGAGGCAGTTGATTCATCTTAGATCCATCAGATGGCTCGTATGAAGAATGTCGGAGGTGGTCCCAGTGACGAGGATCCGAGGCCCCCGCCTTGCCAGCCTGCAGAACCAAAAGGCAAGGCGACAAAGAAGTTGGCAGTAAGGAAGCGCAAGTATCTAGATGAAGAGACAACAAGAGCCACCATAGTTGTAGAGGCCGCAGAGCGTGCCGAGAGAGGAGGCGCTCGCAGTGGAGTCTGAATAGCTGATCAGCTTTCACCAAAAGCGAGGGCTTCACTTGAGCGAGTTGAGCACCTTCATGGTGGTCCTGCTGGGACTCTCATGATTGGAGGACGGCGTGTTGCCATTAATGAGGTTCAGCCTTAGGGGGAGCCACAGCAATAGCCTCAGCCAGCACAACAGACTCAGGAGCCACAGCTAGCACAACAAACTCAGGAGGGTGAGCAGACCAAGTAGGCCAAGGAGACAGAGCTGACACCTCAGCCACAATTACATCGCTCTGGTCGTACTCGTGCTCTAGTCACGTCGAGGGTAGACAGTTAGAGGAGGGGTTCTCATCCACCGCCTAGACCACAGGGTCCACCTCTAGTGACCCATCTTGACTTGAGGGCCACCATGGCCAAGCAGGTGCAGCAGCTGAGGTTCGTGGAATTTGAGGTGTGGTTTCCACCCAAGAGGGATGAGAGAGCATCAGAGGGATTCTATACACCTTTACAGGAGGACTTCTATAATGCCTATCTCAACAGTGGAGCAGTCTTTAGATCACAGAGGGTGTGCAACATAGAGTCTATAGCAGCAACAGCTGGAGAGCACATTCGCCTGTATCTATCCTATTTACCAGGGCTGATAGATCTGATTGGACGGATAGGACTGTATGTTCCATCTTGGCTTTGATAGTTTTATGCTACACTCTGGATTGACCCACAGCATAGGTTTATACACTTTGCATTCAGAGGCGAAAACTACCGGTTGATGAGCACTAGGGTCAGGGAGATATTGAGGCTTCAGGAGCAGCCAGTCAGACTTCATGAGGTTTGCTATGGACAGACCACACCCCCTAGACGTCCTCACAGTGGTATGGTACCTTCTACGGACTTGGTTCATCACTATTTCACAGAGCCCTTTGGCGAGGGGTCGAGGAGGAACCCCAGTGATCTCACTCCCACTGCTCGAGTGATTGAGGCTATCATGAGGAGGACATTACTTTCGATGATGGGATATAGAGAGGGATTGACTTGTATACAGCTCTGGCTTCTCAACTCTCTGATGCAGCAGATAGTTTTTGATATTTGGGATCTTCTTCTATCAGAGATGGAGGACACTATAGCTGAGGGCTTTTGAGGTCACATGCAGCTACCCTATGCTCACTGGATCACATTCCTTATCCATAGAGCCATTACAGTTAGGTCACCCGAGATACTAGCTAAGTACAGTGGTGCCACTATAGAATTTCCTGCTTATAACCTGACTCAGATGATCCACCACAGTACACCACAGGCACCTAGCCAGCCGTGTCATCGTCCAGAGGTGCCAAAGACTGTAGCCCAGCAGGATGATATTATCAGGGGTATTGCAGCCATAGAGCAGGAGCAGCTTGCTCAGCAGGAGGGGTTGGTCACTAGTGAGCCCAATGATAGTTCTGATGATGACTACCAGCCCAGTCCTTAGATGCCTCCAAGATGACATGATTGAAAGCTCTAGTTTGGTTTTGGTGAATTGATGAAACCCTAAGTGCTAACCTAGTTTATCAAGTGATCATGAGATAGGTAGTACACTCCAAGTTGTGAAGCAAACAAAGATCATAGCATGATGATGATGATGCCATGTTGATGATCAAGTGCTTGGACTTGGAAAGAAGAAAGAGAAAAACAAAAAGCTCAAGGCAAAGATATAAACCATAGGAGTTATTTTGTTTTAGTGATCAAGACATGTAGAGAGTGTGATCACATTTAGGACTGATAGCCGTACTATTAAGAGGGGTGAAACTCGTATCGGAATACGGTTATCAAAGTGCCACTAGATGCTCTAACTCATTGCATATGCATTTAGGATCTAGTGGAGTGCTAACATCCTTGAAAATGTTTATGAAAATATGCTAACACATGTGCACAAGGTGATACACTTGGTAGTTGGCACATTTGAGCAAGGGTGGAGAAGTTAGAAGTGAAATGGAGTTGGTCGAACTGATGCTGGCGTCGGTCAACTAACCGAACGCTGGGTCGCTCTATGACCGGACGCTGAAGGGTTGTGTCCGGTTGTGTTGTCGGTCGGCACAGTGATTAGGGTTGAGCACCGAACACTGGGCTATGTCTGGTCAAGCATGACCGGACGCGTTCGGTTGGCAAAAACATGTTTTGGACCCTTACTGTAAACGATCAGACGCTGAGGGTCCAATGTCCGGTTAGCTCTGTCGGAGCGTTCGGTCAACAAGTCGACCGTTGAGATCAAACGATCACCGTTAAACGCAGGAGACACATGGCCGCCATCGGGCGACCGGACGCTGGGGGCTCATCGTCCGGTCAACTGACCAGAGCATCTGGTCAGCCCGTGTTATGCCCAGTGAAGGGGTATAATGGCTCTATTTCATGGGGGCTTCTATTTAAGCCCCATGGCCGGCTGTAGCTCATAACCTTTGGCCATTTGCATTGACATAGCAACCTTGTGAGCTTAGCCAAAGCCCTCCCACTCATCTCCATCATTGATTCATTATCATAGTGAGATTGGGAGTGAATCCAAGTGCATTGCTTGAGTGTTTGCATCTAGAGGCACTTAGTGTTCGTGTTTCGCTGCGGGTTTCGCTTGTTACTCTTGGTTGTTGCCGCCACCTAGACGGCTTGGAGCAGCGAGGATCGTTGAGCGGAGAGTGGTGATTGTCTCCGGCTCTGATCGTGGTGATTGTGAGGGGTTCTTGACCTTTCCCTGATGGAGCGCCAAAAGATACTCTAGTGGATTGCTTGTGGCTTGTGTGATCCTCATCTTGTATTGGTTGTGCGTCACCCTATTGAGAGTTTGGCGTGTGAAGCCAATTAGCGCGTGAACCTCCAAGTGAGTGAATCGCCACAACGAGGACTAGCTTGTCGATAAGCAAGTGAACCTCGGTAAAAATCATTGTGTTCATCCTTTGATTCCGAGGTGATTAGTCTTCATTGTTATTCATACTTGTGATTGATTGGTTCCTTCCTCTACACAACAGTATAACCTTCTTGATCACTCTCTTTACATTACCGCAAACTAGTTGTCAAGCTCTTTAGTGTAACTAGTTGTGAGAGCTTGTTTGCTTGGTTGGTGTGGCTCTTTAGTTAGCCTTTGAGAGCACATTAACATAGGATAGTGTCATAGCTATTGTGTGGATACATACTATATAAACTAGAATTGTGGTAGGTGGCTTGCATTTTGAGTAGGCTAGCACAACACTGGCTTCACCTCATAATTGTCTAACATTTTTGTTAAGTGTTGTTGTAGAAATTTTTATTAGGCTATTCACCCCCCCTTTAGTCATTAGGACCTTTCAAGTGGTATCGGAGCAGAGGTCACCATTATATGAGGCTTAACAACCTTCGGTGTTAAAATGGCTCAAATCAACAACACCAAGAAGCCACCACAATTTGATGGCACAAATTATCCTTATTGGAAGTCAAAAATGACCACACATATCAAGTCAATCAATAGAAAGGTGTGGAAGGTGATAGAAACCAAAATTAAGATTGGTGATTCGGAGAATCCCACCACGGTCGAAGAAGTACTTCTCCAAAATAATGGCATTGCTCTTAGTGATATTCATGATGCAATTGATGAGAGTACATTTGAGCAAATCAAGAATATTGAGATGGCTCATGAGGCTTGGAAGAAGTTAGAAGAATTATTTGAGGGCACTCAAGCCATGAAGGGTGCAAAGGCTTACATTCTCAAGGACAAGTTTGCAAGCTTCAAGATGAAGGAGGGTGAGAGTGTGCCGGAAATGTTTCATAGGCTTCAAGTGCTTGTCAATGATCTCAAAGCACTTGGAGAAGAGGTGAAGGACAAGGACTTCTCCCACAAGTTCTTGAGATGCTTGCCTTCAAGATTTGGTACATTGGTCACCATTCTACTGAGAAGCGGTTTGGACACCATGACACCAAACCAAGTGTTGGGAGATATAATGACCGATGATACATATAGAGATGATGATAAGGAAGAAAAGAAGGAGAAGAAAGATGAGAAGAAGGATAAGAAGAAGAAGAGCATGGCATTCAAAGCCACATCATCCAAGGGCAAAGCAAAGCAAGAAACATCAAGTGAAGAAGATGAATCATGGGATGATGATGATGATGAGAAGATGGCTCTATTTGTCAAGAGATTTGGCAAGTTTATAGTGAAGAAGGGTTACCATGCTAGAAGAAAGAAGTCTTCATCCAAGAGCAAAGAAGAGTCAAGAAGGTGCTTCAAGTGTGGAAGCAAAGATCATCTTGTTGCTCAATGCCCATACAATAGCGACAATGATGATGACAACAAGAAGAACAAGAAGAAGGGCAAGAAAGAAAAGAAAGAGAAGAAGGACAAGATGGCATTCAAGAAGAAGGGTGGTTCATATGTAGTCACTTAGGATAGTGATGCCTCCTCAAATGATGATGATGATGATAGTGATGATAACAAGACCACCAAGAAGAAGGTTCTTGCAAGCATTGCCATCAATGAGAAGCCTTCTCTCTTTGAATCTTCATCATGCTTCATGGCTAAGGCCACTAAGGTACAATCTTGTGATGATGAAAGTGATGAAGAATATGATGATGAAAATGAACATGAAAATGAAAATGATAGTGTTAGTGATAATGATGCACCCACTAAAGATGAATTATTTGACATGCTAGAAGATGCTAGAGAACACTTTGACATCAAGAGAAGGGAATACAAAATCTTACGAAAGGAACTAAAAGACCTTAAGCAAGCCTTTGATGAGCTTAATGCATCTCATAAGAGGCTAGAGGAAGCCAATGAGAAGCTTGGCAAAGCTCACAAAAAAGTTTGAAAAGGCTCATTCCTCTTTGCTTGATGGGCAAAATAAAAAGAAGCATGTTGAAACTTGCAATGTAGGTTTAACTTGTGATATAATTGATGAATCACTATCTATGCCTATCATTGTTGCTACTACTAACCCTTCTTATAGCACTTCCACTTCTACCTCATCTAGTAGTGATGGTCTCACTTGTGATGCCTCACTTGTGGTTGAGAATGAGAACCTCAAGAAGGAGGTCACTAAGCTCACTCACACCTTAGCTAAGGCTTATGGTGGTGAGGACCGCTTGCTTATGTGCTTGGGTAGCCAAAGAGCTTCTCTCTACAAAGAGGAATTGGGCTATACCCCCAAGAAAGGTAAGGCGGCCTTTGCTCCTCACAAGACTAGTTTTGTGAAGAACAATAGTCGGTTTTGCACTAGTTGCAAGAAAGTGGGTCACAAAGAGCAAGAATGCAAAAACAAGAGAAAAAATGCTAATGTATCTTCCATTAAGCTTGATTCATGCTATATGCTTACTAAGGATACAAATGGTGTGAAGGCTAAGTTCATTGGTAAACCATGGATGGGCTCAAAGAAGAAAGCCATTTGGGTACCAAAGAGCTTAGTAACTAACCTTCAAGGACCCAAGCAAGTTTGGGTACCTAAAAGGAATTGATCTTCTTTTATAGATTAATTACAAAGCCAAAGGAAGATATTAGGTTCTTGATAGTGGGTGCACTCAACACATGACCGGTGATCAAAGAATGTTCAACTCAATCAACACCAATAGCAATGATGGTTATGATAGTATCACATTTGGTGACAATGGCAAAGGGAAGGTCAAAGGGCTTGGTAAGATTGCAATATCAAATGACATGAGCATATCAAATGTGTTGCTAGTAGAGAGCTTGAATTTCAATTTACTATTTGTGGCTTAATTGTGTGATCTTAGATTCAAATACATATTTGGGGTAGATGATGTAGAAATCATAAGTGTAGATGGCTCTAATTTGATCTTCAAAGGCTTTAGATATGAGAATCTATACTTGGTTGATTTCAATGGTAGTGAAGCTAAATTATCTATATGCTTGTTCACTAAGTCTAGCATGGGTTGGTTATGGCATAGAAGGTTTGGTCATGTTGGAATGAAACAATTGAATAGATTGGTTAAGCATGACTTAGTTAAAGGCTTGAAAGATGTTGTGTTTGAAAAAGATAAGCTTTGTAGCTCTTGTCAAGCCGGTAAACAAGTTGGAAATACACATCCTAAGAAAAGCATGATGAGCACTAGTAAAGCATTTGAGTTATTGCGCATGGATTTGTTTGGGCCAACACAATACACTAGTATCGGTGGAAACAAATATAACTTTGTGATAGTGGATGACTACACTAGATACACATGGGTATTCTTTCTAGTGGACAAAAGTGATATGTTTGCAACATTCAAATCATTTGTCAAGGGCATTCATAATGAGTTTGAAACAACCATCAAGAGAGTTAGAAGTGACAATGGTAGTGAGTTCAAGAACACTAAAATTGATGAGTTATGTGATAAATTTGGAATTAGACATCAGTTCTTGGCCAAATACACTCTACAATCAAATGGCATTGTTGAGAGGAAGAATAGAACACTCATTGATATGACAAGGTCTATGCTTAGTGAGTATAATGTGAGTTAATCTTTTTGGGCTGAAGCTATCAACATGGCTTGCTATTGTAGCAACCGTCTCTATTGTCACCCATTGAAAGAGAAGACACCATATGAGCTCTTAAATGGTAGAAAGCCAAACATTGCATATTTTTTGGTCTTTGGTTGCAAATGCTATATCTTGAAAAAAGCCACTAGATTGTGCAAGTTTAACAAGAAATGTGATGAAGGATTCCTACTTGGCTATTCCACTACAAGCAAAGTATATAGAGTTTGGAATTTGGATAGTGGTACTCTTTAGAAAGTTCATGATGTTGAATTTGATGAAACCAAGGGTTCACAAGTGGAGAATGAGAACTTAGAATATGTTAGAGGCATTCAATTTTCAAATGCCATGAAGAACATGGATATTGATGAATTGAGGCCTAGGCAAGTAAATGATGATGAAGATGATCAAGTGCAAGTGCTCTCTAACTCAAATGTGTAAGATGATACAAATCAAGTTAGTACAAGTGACTCTCATGACAATGAACAAGATCAAGTGGCTAGTACATCATCTCAACCCAATGATCAAGCAAGTGCAAGCAATCAAGTCCCAATCCTCCAACCAACTAATGTTGCAAGGGATCATCCATTGGACACTATCATTGGTGATATTTCTATAGGTGTACAAATAAGATCAAGATTGGCATCATTTTGTGAGTATTTCTTATTTGTGTCATCCATTGAACCAAAAAAGATAGATGAAGCTTTGAAGGATGTTGATTGGGTAAATGCTATACATGAAGAATTAAATAACTTCACAAGAAATCAAGTATGGGAGTTGGTAGAAAGACCAAAGGGACACAATATGATTGGAACCAAATGGGTCTTTAGAAACAAGCAAGATCAATATGGGATAGTAGTAAGGAACAAAGCAAGATTGGTAACACAAGGCTATACACAAGTTGAAGGTCTTGACTTTGGAGAAACATATGCCCCGGTTGCTAGATTGGAAGCAATTAGAATCTTGCTAGCCTATGCTTGTGCCCACAACATCAAGCTCTATCAAATGGATGTTAAGAGTGCATTTCTCAATGGCTACATCAATGAAGAAGTATATGTTGAACAACCTCCCAGTTTTGAAGATGACAAGAAGCCCAACCATGTGTACAAGTTGAAAAAGGCATTGTATGGCTTGAAGCAAGCACCTAGAGCATGGTATGAGAGATTGAGGGATTTTCTACTCTCTAAAGGGTTCACAATGGGCAAGGTTGACACCACTCTTTTCATCAAGAAGATTGGAAAAGATCTATTTGTATTGCAAATCTATGTTGATGACATCATATTTGGATCAACAAATCAATAATTTTGTGATGAGTTTAGAAAGATGATGGCTAATGAGTTTGAGATGTCCATGATTGAAGAATTGAGTTACTTCCTTGGTCTTCAAATCAAGCAATTAAAGAATGGTATATTTGTGAGTCAAGACAAGTACATCAAGGACATGATCAAGAAGTTTGGCATGATTGATAGCAAAGTCATTAGCACACCAATGGAAACAAATGGTAACTTGGATAGTGATGCAAGTGGCAATATGGTGGATCAAAAATTGTATCGGTCTATGATTAGAAGCCTACTCTATGTGACCGCATCAAGGCCGGATGTCATGTTTAGTGTATGCATGTGTGCAAGATTTCAAGCCTTACCAAGAGAAAGCCATTTGAAGGCTACAAAGAGAATATTGAGGTACTTGAAGCATACACCAAATGTTGGTTTGTGGTATTCCAAAGGAGCAAAGTTTGAGCTAGTTGGTTACTCCAACTCGGATTATGCGAGATGCAAGGTTGAAAGAAAGAGCACATCGGGCACATGTCAATTGTTGGGAAGATCACTTGTTTCATGGTCATCAAAGAAGCAAAATAGTGTTGCATTATCAACCGCCGAAGCCAAATACATATCCGCCGGTAGTTGTTGTGCACAAATACTTTGGATGAAGACCACTTTGTGTGACTTTGGAATCAAGTTTAAGAAAGTGCCATTGCTATGTGACAATGAGAGTGCAATCAAGTTGACCAACAATCTGGTTCAACATGCAAGAACAAAGCACATTGATGTCCGCCACCATTTCATAAGAGATCACCAACAAAAAGGGAACATTTGCATTGAGAGTGTAGGCACCAAAGATCAACTTGCCGACATATTCACCAAGGCATTGGATGAGAAAAGGTTTTGCAAGCTAAGGAATGAGTTGAACATATTGGATTTCTTAAATATGTGTTGATGCACCCCCCACTCATATGACATGCCTCTCCTTCGAGCAATCCAAGGTAAAAGTTGATTGGCATGACATACATCTTTGCTGAGGACATGATTAGTGCATCTAGTTATATTTTCAATTTTATTAGGACCTTTCAAGTGATTCTATTTTATTAGGATCATTCTTGAAAATCAAATAATTTTGATGTCTATATGGTATCACTATTGCTTCTATGCTTGACTTGATCTAGTGGTAGCATATGACATGTTTATGGGCTTGTAAACCTAGTGTTTGATCTAGAAAATGAGCTCTATGTGTTTAACTCAACATGGTACAAGATAACCTTTATTTGGAGGTGTGAAGAAGCTTGTCCTTGGATCAAACCGAGTTAAATATCTTTGGCAAATAATCTAGATTGGACCGAATTTGGAAAAATGATCCTCACCCCATTGATTGATATTGATAATCTCGACCCTACAAGTAATACTATCTATATTTTGAACCTTTGTGGTCATTGATGACAAAGGTGGAGAGAAACAAAGATAGTAGCAAAGATAGTGAAAAAGGGAAAGAAATATCATAAAGGGGGAGAAACATAAAGATATCTTGATATATGACATAGGGGGAGAGATATGACAAAGGAAAGGGATCAACTAAAATTTTGAGCACACAAGTAGGGGGAGCAAGCTCATGAACTTGTATGGTGCATTTGAATGTGCATTTCATATGCTTGCTTACATGGCATAAGTTCTAAATTTAAAATATCCATGCTTGTGTGATGAATGCTAGTTGTTAGATTGAATGATGACATGAAATCACTAGATAAATTTCATTTCCAAATATTTTTAAGTGGTATTGAGCTAACCATGGTGCTAAGGATGATATATTGGTGCACTCCGATTGGTATCACGCTTTAAAGGTCCATCTTTTATACCTTAGCATCATGTGGTAGACATTGACTCCTATATTTCCTATCTAAGCATATGTGCAAGCTACAATCCAAACTCTTAGCACATATGTAGGGGGGCAATTGCCACCATTTGGGGTTTATGAAACTTGTCCATATCCTTTTACACATGGTAAATATGCTTGGGCAAGCAACATGGATTCAATTGAATTTTAATTCATATCTCTGTATAAGGGTTGTCATCAATTACCAAAAAGGGGGAGATTGAAAGCTCTAGTTTGGTTTTGGTAAATTGATGAAACCCTAAGTGATAACCTAGTTTATCAAGTGATCATGAGATAGGTAGCACACTCCAAGTTGTGAAGCAAACAAAGATCATAGCATGATGATGATGATGCCATGGTGATGATCAAGTGCTTGGACTTGGAAAGAAGAAAGAGAAAAACAAAAAGCTCAAGGCAAAGGTATAAACCATAGGAGCTATTTTGTTTTAGTGATCAAGACACGTAGAGAGTGTGATCACGTTTAGGATTGATAGCCGTACTATTAAGAGGGGTGAAACTCGTATCGGAATACGGTTATCAAAGTGCCACTAGATGCTCTAACTCATTGCATATGCATTTAGGATCTAGTGGAGTGCTAACACCCTTGAAAATGTTTATGAAAATATGCTAACACATGTGCACAAGGTGATACACTTGGTGGTTGGCACATTTGAGCAAGGGTGGAGAAGTTAGAAGTGAAATGGAGTTGGTCGAAATGATGTTGGCGTCAGTCAACTGACCGGACGCTGGGTCGCTCTGTGACCGAACGCTGAAGGGCTACGTCCGGTTGTGTTGTCGGTCGGCACAGTGATTAGGGTTGAGCACCGGATGCTAGGCTGTGTCCGGTCAAGCATGACCGGATGCGTCCGGTTGGCAAAAACATGTTTTGGACCCTTACTATAAACGACTGGACGCTGAGGGTCTAGTGTCCGGTCAGCTTTGTCGGAGCGTGCAGTCAACATGTCGACCGTTGAGATCAAACGATCACCGTTGAACACAGGAGACACGTGGCCGCCATCGGGCGATCGGACGCTGGGGGTTCAGCGTCTGGTCAACTGACCAGAGCATCTGATCAGCCCGTGTTATGCCCAGTGAAGGGGTATAATGGCTCTATTTCATGGGGGCTTCTATTTAAGCCCCATGGCCGGCTGTAGCTCATAACCTTTGGCCATTTGCATTGACATAGCAACCTTGTGAGCTTAGCCAAAGCCCTCCCACTCATCTCCATCATTGATTCATCATCATAGTGAGATTAGGAGTGAATCCAAGTGTATTGCTTGAGTGTTTGCATCTAGAGGCACTTGGTGTTCGTGTTTCGCTGTGGGTTTCGCTTGTTACTCTTGGTAATTGCCGCCACCTAGACAGCTTGGAGCAGCAAGGATCATTGAGCGGAGGGTGGTGATTGTCTCCGGCTCTGATCGTGGTGATTGTGAGGGGTTCTTGACCTTTCCTCGATGAAGCGCCAAAAGGTACTCTAGTGGATTGCTTGTGGCTTGTGTGATCCTCATCTTGTGTTGGTTGTGCGGCACCCTATTGAGGGTTTAGTGTGTGAAGCCAATTAGCGCATGAACCTCCAAGTGAGTGAATCGCCACAATGAGGACTAGCTTGCCGGCAAGCAAGTGAACCTTGGTAAAAATCATTGTGTTCATCCTTTAATTCCAAGGTGATTGGTCTTCATTGTTATTCATACTTGTGATTGATTGGTTCCTTCCTCTACACGATGATATAACCTTCTTGATCACTCTCTTTACATTACCGCAAACTAGTTGTCAAGCTCTTTAGTGTAACTAGTTGTGAGAGCTTGTTTACTTGGTTGGTGTGGCTCTTTAGTTAGCCTTTGAGAGCACATTAACATAGGGTAGTGTCATAGCTATTGTGTGGATACATACTATATAAACTAGAATTGTGGTAGGTGGCTTGCATTTTGAGTAGGCTAGCGCAACACTTGTTTTGCCTCATAATTGTCTAACCTTTTTGTTAAGTGTTGTTATAGAAATTTTTATTAGGCTATTCACCCCCCCTCTGGCCATTAGGACCTTTCAATGATGTTGAGGCCGGTAGCTCCAGTTCAGCGCCACCTGCCATGCAGACAGACCCTGCTCTTCTTGCTATACTTGAGCGGATGAGGCAGGACCAGGCATGATAGGCTCAGGAGACAGCTGCTATATTTGCTCAGTTCTAGATTTGGCAGGACAAGTTCTAGCAATAGCAGCTAGCTATTCAGCAGTAGACATAGGCTCTACAGCAGCAGCAGCAGGCCATGCATTAGCAACAGATCCTCATGTAGCAGGAGCTTCTCAGATTCATGTAGCATGTAGTGACAGTGATTGGGGCCCCACCATCACAGGCTTCGCCCCAAATTGGTCAGCCTGCCACCACTTTGATGACTCCAGAGTTATAGCCTAGTGGGCTTCAAAGTTAGAGACAGCCACCAACACAGTATGCTTCACCTATAGACTAGGTGTCCCAGTGGTTTGCTTCGCCAGTGATAGCCCTGTAGTTCACACCTCTTCAGACGGGCTTCACAACGGCATAGACGTCGTCGCTGCTAGTGCCAGACACTTTAGTCTCTAGGAGTCTTGGTGCCTCCTTTAGTGAGTTGATAGGGTAGCCCACTCCTCCATACCTGCATGTTCTAGGTCCTTCTATAGCTGCACCTATCACAGCGACTACAGAGATGCTCTCCTCCTCAGTGGCATCATCAGAGCCGGCTACTTCAGTTATACTAGCACAGCCTACAGCAGCACTAGTTCTTGATCCAACCTAGACTACTTCAGTATCACTTCCAGCTACAGAGGGTGAGACAGCCCAGATCTTAGGATCATATGATGATGGCACCCAGTTCCACCTCGCTCCTCGTACCTCAGCGCCCGGCTTGTCCGCTGCAGCCCCGCCGACCGACCCTTAGGTTTTGGTGTTTGACACCAAAGGGGGAGAGGATTTGAGTATGTTAGGCTTAGAGGGAGCTACATATCTAGGGGGAGCTTAGTTATTATATTAGCTTATCTATTACATTTGGAGTTTTTATATGTGAGATACACTATTATGCTTTTGTGTGTGTGATACATTATGCATTCATGTTTACTACTATTTATGTGATTGTGATATATGATATGTGTGCTCTCTACTTTCAATTCTTTATATGTCATATCACTTGTGCTATGCTCATTTGCCTTTGCTTCCGCATTTTACTTCGATGCAAATGAGCTTCATTACTTGTACTCATGCTTATTTCATATATTTTGAGTACATCATGTTGGCTTAGGTCATATAAGCTTGTCTAACACTTTTGTTCTTATTGCCAAAAGCTTATATGAACCAAGCATGTTAAAAACCTCATCTCTTTTACATACTTGAGGTAGTATTGTCATCAATCACCAAAAAGGGGGAGATTGAAAGCATCTAGGCCCCTAGTTGGGTTTCGATGATTAATGACAATACGTGATTACTGTGACTAACGTGTGTTTTATAGAGGCAATTAAGTTAGGCCACAGTAATGGAGATCGATTGGGCAATTATGGTTGTCATGCCCCTACAATGGAAATCGTTTTGGTTTTTAAAGGATGGACGACAAGGTTAAGGATGGACTAGTTCTAAGTGTCGATTGAAGTTGGAGAGACACTTAGAGTAGTTTAAGACTTTGTTTTTTCTTTGGCCGTACTATTAAGGGGGTATGAATGGGTAGCTTGACCTAGATGAGTCTAGTGAGTTAGGTGTGGTGCACACTTGTTAAAACTAGCACTAGGTAGCTCCTTAACAGCCCTTTGATCCAATGGAGCAAACTTCATTCACATATGATCGAGAGTTGGAAGTGAATGGAGGGTCAAATACTGACCGAACGCTGGCTCCGGTGTGACCGGATGCTGGCTCAGGGTCCGGTCAGTTCATTTGACCAAGGTGAAAGCGTCTGTAAGTGACCGGACACTGCGAGGTCAAGTCACCGGACGCTAAGGGCCAGCGTCCGGTCGACTTCAGTAAGGTCCCAGAGAGGAAGAATCCTGATCAGACGCGTCCGGTCAATGTTGACCGGACACTGATCAGGTTACGGCTACTGACCGGACGCTGCTCAGCAAGGGACTGGACGCTGGGGGTCCAGAGTCCAGTCGATATCAGTAAGGTTCCAGTGAAGAAAAAACGTGACCGGACGTGTTCGGTCAGTGCTGACCGGACGTTGTCCAGCGTCCGGTCAACACTTAACCACTGGAGTTCGGGGTGTACTGATCGGTGCGTTCGGTCAACATGATCGGAGCGTCCGGTCACCCCGCAGAGGCACATAACGGTTCGTTTTTTAGCCCGTGTTATAAATACAACCTCTACTCGTGTGTGGGGGTACTTTTGCTCATTCCAACAGCTAAGAAACACCTTAGAGAGTGCCAAGAAGAGCAAGGTCCTAGTGAGGTGATTGAGATTTGAGAATCCCAAAGAGAGCCCTCATTAGTGAAGATCAAGAGTAGCAAAGTGTGCATCCACCGTTCTTATTAGGCTTGTCGTGGTCAAGTGAGAGTTCGTGCTTGTTACTCTTGGTGATCGCCATCACCTAGATGGCTTGGTGGTGATTGAGAGCTTGGTGATCATCTGGTGGAGCTTGTGGATGACCCAACTCAAGTTGTGAGCGGTTGTGGGTGATTCACCACGACGGAGTGTCGAAGAATCAACCCGTAGAGAGCACTTGATCCTTGCGTGGATCAAGGGGGAGCTACACCCTTGCGCGGGTGCTCCAACGAGGACTAGTGGGAAGTGGCGACTCTCCGATACCTTGGCAAAACATCGCCGCGTTCCTCCTTCTCTATTTACTTTGAGCATTTACTTTGAGCAATTCAATTCTTGTCTTTACATTCATAGAATTGTCATGCTAGAGTAGGATTGGAACTTAGGTTGCAAGTCTTTTGTGCGGTAGAACAATTAGAAACACTTTCTAGGCACAAGGGGTTAATTGGGCTAACCATAGGATTTAATTATTACAAAGAAATTTAGAATTAGCCCAATTCACCCCTCTCTTGGGCATCTTGATCCTTTCAGGTTGGTCTGTTGGTCTAACCGATACAAGAGACAACACAAACAGTAGTTTCCAAAAAAACTGAATGGAACTAAAACAAAACCCAACTCTTACATATGGAGGTACCCCTCCTTTTATAGCCAAAACGACTGTTGCTTCCATGCATGCTACTATAATGTACTGGCAACAGCTAATTCTATTACTACTGTTAATATGGTGGTTGTTCCATGAATCTGGACAGCTAACAAGTAACAAACAAATAGTTTAGCCTACTATACTCTAGCTGGCTGCAAGTGGCGGCTGCATGTGGACAGCCACAAATACAGCACAAAATATCAGCTCAAATATCTTTATCTTCAACACCAAGATTCCTGATTAGGAGCGCATTTCGATCTCTTCTTGTGTAAAATTTGTGAATTGCTCTTCAGGTGATGGAATGGATGATACATAGCTGTAGGCGGTGTGGTTGTATATGTAGAAGTGATGTCCTTGTCAGGTTGCCCAATACGGTCTCGCGCCACCTGCATCGGGGCGGGGCCGTACCTGATGATAAAACATATATCTGGAGTTGTGTTTCCTGCTACTGCAGAGCTTGGTTATGCGCCATAGTAGGTCGCTGCGCTATATATTGGGTTGTGCAGGGTTTTGTAGCAATGTGGTTTGTGTAATGCTCATTTGGAGCGTTTGAAAGCTCTCGGCTTGTATTTCTTATCAAGATACTCCAACGGTTCTAAATTATAAGGTATTTTGACTTTTTTTACTATATATATAGACATATTATATATTTAAATGTATAACAAAAACAATGTATCCTTAAAAACAAATCATCTTATAATTTAGAACAGAGAGAGTAGTATTTAAGGACGCTGTTTGGGATTGAAGCAATGTACACGACAAGCTTGGAGCGTTGCTATATTTCATTCGAACCTCTCGTTTGCTACTATCAATCACAAATGCATATTAGTAGTAAACTGACGGCTCTTCAGTTGCATCTTCAATTTGGATTCTGCTTTTGCTGATGCAGAATAATTTAGAGGGGGAAAAAAAGAAAATAGAAGACGACGACGACTTGCGGTAGCGGTTGAGTATACTGTATGCGAATTTACAGATGTGAACATGTGGACGACTTTCTTAACAGTAGCAGGTCGCCATGGTTGAATTGAATCTACATTACACAGGATTACTCTTACATATATATAAGCTCTGGGTTATTCAATGTCAACGCGCTGCAATCCTTCATTGAACGATTACTTGTTTCTAGCATCTAGATGTTTCTCCAAGGATGAAATTTGCGGCCCAGAGCCTGGACTGCAGCCTGATTTGGCATACAAGCATCCGAGGCTTCGGCGGCAAGGTCAAAGCACCTGAAATTGAAGCATGCAATAACCAGTAAACATGCAAGTATTCAGCAATTATAAGTGATTAATACTCCATACCTAACAAGAGAGTAAATTACCATGCTACTGGAGAAATCAAATCTATCCAGTAAGATCTGCCAAGATAAGATAGCCGATCCATTTATTTAAAGAGTTTTCTTAGCCCATTGAACAATGACAGAGCTCTAAGTTCGCCACCTCTCATGTCCCTCAATCTTCTACGCAATATCTGGGCGGTACATTTGGAGATGTAAAAGGTTAGGAATTGAAACATGATGAACATACAAAATCAATAAGATTTACTGACTTACATATTGTGTACGATACAGGATTCTCCGTTCACTGATGCACAGATCTCCTGCTAGCTGTTTTAGCAGTAATGTTCTGTTGGCTTGCTTTGCATTCATTGAAACTTCTGGAGAGCCACCGCCACCCTGAAACGTTATCGGTTCACACTAAAAACTGATCGCAGTGATTTGTGTACAAAAGCATTCATCAAAGGATGACAGGATCAAAAAAAATAATAGGATAACAGATTGTTAAAATCTTATGAGAGGGTTTACTGTGCAAGAGATGCCATGGAAAAGACATCACCTCTAAGTACTTTGTATACTTTTCTATGTTAGGTTCACAGCAGTCCAAGATAAACTGAAGGGCCTGTTCTTCCAGGTCAGGATAACTCAATGCAGGTTTGGATGAACTTTTATTAGATGCAGCAACAGCCATCTGCAAGGATAATTTGGCAGATGTTATTACCAGTAAGTGACAAGCTCAAATTATCTTGAATATCCTCCTAACTCTAGCACTGTTGACAATTTGAAACCATGTCAGGTTCAAACTAACAGCCACAAACCTCCTCAAAGCGTTGACTCATGTCAGGTGGACTGACCACAAGGAAGGCATAAGCCATCAGCTCAACTGGCCACCCTGTGACCCGCAAAGGGAAACTTTCAGATCTGTAAATGGTGATCAGATCCACTTTTGTCAATACAACTATACAAATCTGATAATATCAGAAATATACATTGTAAAATCATCATATGGAATTCAAATAAACAGAGAGTGGTGTACATGATGCTGAGCTGATGGTAGGTTCAGTTTCCCCAAAGAAAACTAGATGGCATGAATGATAAGGCAAGAATCAAGTACAAAGCTATGGCAACTTCTACGTAACTCTCAAATTATTTATTCCGGTAAACGAACTGGTTTCCGTCTCAATAAAATGCACTTTACATCCACTATGCAATCATGCTTTTCGTAATCTATTCTCAGTACTATATTTTTGTATTCTATTCTGAATACTGTCAAAGTGACAATAAGAAATTAGTGATGTTTGAGGACTGTTCTAATCCAATAAATGGTCATTTAGCATGATTACAATATAGAGAAGGAAAAAACAGTTCGATAAACATGTTTTATACTGGAAATGATATTATCTTGTGAAGTTCCACATGGAGAGGGTAAAATTTTCACCTCATGAATATCATGAGCACTTACTCTGACAAACCGTTTCGCTTCAGTGCTTGTAATTTCTCTTTATAGCACTTATCAGACTTATCAAGAGACACCAGCAATTCAACCGAATCATTTGGGTTTGTTCCCTCTTTTGGAACAAAACCATATGAAAGCAATAGCTCACCACTGGATTTCTTCCCGTAAGATATAAATACCTGAAGACGTTAAATCAAAACATGCAGTTTAACAGACGAAACAACGCCAGTTACTCCCAGACTTAGGACATACAAAAAGAAATCAGGTCAAAACCAAACAAATTTCATGTAACTGCAGAACCAAATAAAGAAGGATGATTAACAGATCCGGTTTTGTTCATGTGAAAAGCCCATCTAGTACACGCTGAGTTTGCATCTCTTAGCAACTGACATGTTGATAATGTAATCTGTGGGGTTCCAAAATCAGTTGCAGTAGGTAATAAATCAATCATCCTCTCATTTTTATCCGGTCACTCTCATCTCCTTCCTTTGGATCTACCGCCCTGCTACTTCTCTCTCCGATGTTCGGATATGATCGTACTTGTTAAGAAACAATGCAGCTTGCCTCAAGTGGCAGCAGGTGGACCATGATCGGGAGGCACAGCATTTGACAGCTGCAGGACTGCATAAAAAGGGTGGCACGTCACTGCATAGGAACACTACAATGGTGATGGCCGACAGGTCAGGCAAGGTGCAGGGACAGTAGCTGCCAACTGCACCTCGCTACAATATTCAATAGGAAATGGATGGTTGTATCTTCTGTTCCAATGCACACTGAACTATCTTTCCTCCGTTTCTTATTCCTATGCTTTTCCTTTGAAGTTCCTCGAATCCAAATGGCCCCTTAAAATGCCTATTGCTAGGGAACAGTAAGCCCAGTGTGCTAATGAAACAATAATTAGATTTCAGCAAAAGTATGAGTAAATAAACATGCCAACTGGACTTTCAAAAACGGCACTGCAACACTAGTTGTCGGATACCGTGAGAAGGGGTACCCTAAGCAAGATCCAAAAAAAACGACTGCTTAGACTTCGTAAAGATCGAAACCAGCTAAACGCTGCTGGCCTCGGCCGATTCTCCGACTCGCCCGAGGCTCCAAGGGCCTCGGCCGATTCTCCGACTCGCCCGAGGCCCATCGCCGCAGGCCTCGGCCGATTCTCCGATTCGCCCGAGGCCCCCTCGCTACCGACCCCGAGCGATTCCCCGCCAAAGGCCACGGCCGGGCCACCGACCCTCCGTCTCGCGCAAGGCAGGCTCGGCAGCACTCCGCCGCCTCTTCCTTCTCCCGTCCCTCTGACAAAACGTCGTGTCACATCAACTCAGCCGACTGTTGCCCCTGACGACAACCGCACGCCCGGCACAGTACAGCAGAATGGCCGATGGGACAGGAGGCAGGACTGGGCAGGGGTTACCCGCCACTGTACTAACCACCGTGACGCCCATGCCTCACTATGCTGCCAACTCCTGCACCGAGGACAATGCAGCGTGGGGAGCCACATCTGGGCTACTGTAGCCTCGGAATCAGTACCCAAGGCCAATAACTCCCCCCAAGGACCTCGACAGTTTGCTTCACGGGCTCGGCAGCCTGAGGGTCCATGACCACCGAGCCCCCCGCGATGGCTCGGCCTCGGCATAGCCGCTGCCCCCTACGACGTCATTACACGGCAACCCGCACGTCGCCCGCCATATCCTGCATCAAGCCATACTGGAGCCCCACGACGCACAAGACCGAGTACGACCAGCATGTCACTTCCGCACGTCCCATCGAGGCGCTCAACCATTCCGACAAATCACACGACGGCGCAGTGCAGCGACGTGGCTGACCAGACGTCCGTCACGTCAGCACCCTGCCATCCACGACGGGACTGTGCAAGGGTTACCGGCTACTGTGCTGCCTAAACTCCTGCACCAAGGACGGACACGACGTGGGGAGTCAGAACCGGGTTCCTGTGACCTCGGGGCCAGCGAACCGACCGCTCCGCCCCGCTCGAGACCCCCGATGAGCCTCGGATTCCGCCTCGCCCGAGACTCCCGGTAGGGCCTCGGGCGAACTGGCCATGCTCCGCCTCGCCCGAGGCTGGGCTCATCCCGCAATCCCGTCACCTCCGCCTCAAAAGTCACTCTGGCGGGCTATCGCATCCAATTAATGCACCCAGCTGCCCTCACTACGAAAGCCACGATCGGCAGTATGCCACGACAGGACAACGGTCAAATCGCCTTTTTACCATCCCTTACTGACGATACAGGGCACCGTATCCTGTAGACGCCTGTTCGGCACTGTTCCGCCCAAAGCAACTATCGACGATGGCCGCCCAGACCTCACATTGCCACCCGCTAAAGGCCTCGGCACAGCAGGCCTCAGCACAGTGGGTCTCGGCCTCAGCGCGATAGGTCTCGACACAGCCTACTACAGCAGCCACCAAGCCTCGGCATTTCACCAAGTCAACAAAAGTGCAAGAGCGCAGCATGTCGTCAGCCTTGAAGACCATACCGACTAGACATCGACTGGAACTCCCACGACGCCATACTGCTTCAGGGAGCGGAATACGTCAGCAAATAGTAGCCTTCTCATGTACCTCTCGCTTCCTCCTTGTAACTATAAAAGGAGGTAGCCAGGGCCATTTCTGGGGGGGGCAGGAGGAAAAACACACCGATAGAACCACGCACTCCCACGCTGCTTGGGAGCAACGTCCCAAGCAGTTCGCACCACCCTCGCCGAGACCTGGGGCTAGCTCCCTCTCTCACTCAGCTTGTAACCCCCTACCGCGAGCACTCCGGTGCAAGGAATACAAGATCAATCTCTCAGACTGGACGTAGGGCCTCGACTGCCCGAACCAGTATAAACCTTGTGTCTCTTTGCATCACCATCCGGGATTAGGGACACGCAGTACAAATTCACTCGTTGGTTGAGGGACCCCCGGTTCCAAAACACCGACACTAGTATTGTTAATTAATTCAATTGATAGATAACTGAGAATAGAGCTAAAGGAATAAATGAAACTGTTACCTGCTCACCTGGTTGATATGCGCGGTCAGTGGTGAAAACTATTCCTTGTGATGACTTATCGAAATCCAAGAATGTTTCCACCTGGAAACAATTAATCATCAAGAAGTAAATTCCAGCAGCATTGTAATGTTAGGAAGACTTATGAGAATGTAAAATGGAAAATCTGGGGATAAGGATGCTTAAGCAAAATTTGAGCGCTGTTGATGATGGTCCTTCGTAAAAAAAAATGTGGTACCTCAGGGCGATGGTTAAGCATATCTGCCCAAGGAACTAGTGCCACCTTTTCATCCATTGATGGCAAGCGAACCTGCAGAATAGACCAATGCACATCCTTGGTTAGCATAAAATGGCAGCAATAGTAACTAGTAAGCAAAAGAATTCATACTAATCATAAAAAGGGATATTAGAGATCTACAAGTAAAATAAGTTTTACATCATATTTACTAGATCCAGTCTTACCAGGCGTGAGAATAGAATCCCAAAGGACCATAGAAATGTCTCTATGTTATACACCTAAAATAAAAATTGAGGCATACTAATCAGGTTAAACTATAAATGAATTGGTAATAAAGTATCATAATCGACATCCATAGTGTGATCAAAATACAATATGTAGTTACAAACATGTGACCCACTCCTCACAACATTATATTGATACTCAAATTCAAAAACTAGTATATTCTTCATCGTTATTCAGATATAATATAACCTCAAGATTTGATTTTTCTTTTTTGAATCTATGCTCTGTGCAAAGGATTGAAGCTGGATAAGCATTGTTGTATTCATATGTGTACACAAAGAGTATAGCAGTAGCAATGTTGGCAAAACACACCTCTTCAGGGAACAAATCTGAATGCCTGGAAAATATACGGTCTCGAAGGTCGTTGTATCTACCAAAATGAACAAAGCACAATCCCAATGTGAGTTTCAGCAGTTAGGGGGGTTAATTTGCTAAACAAACATCAGTAGAAGTATTGGTAGACAATCTTACGTCCCAATCACATCAGTTATCCTCTGAATTGCACGTTTCCTGATTGGTGAGGCCACTAAGTATGATTCTAGCTCTGCACGAGTCCTGCAATAACACATGAAGGCTGTACAAGATTGAGAATGCTATCTAATGAGCCTATCTCCATTCTCAATACAGCGGTGCACCTACTACAATCCCCGGCCATACCAGTACAAAAGCGAGTAAGGCTGCCTCGGCAACGCTGCTATGTAGCTGCTCCACCTCGACGAGCCCTCTAAACTGGCTTCACTTATGAGGTAAGTAGCGATAAGCGGCCAGTCCGGCACGGAGTTCCTCTTCATCACATCACCCACCTCAGGGCGGCTCCACTCCTAATATATACAAAGCACAGTAGAATACCAATTGTAACATCATTTCTTAACAGAAGATAAACAGCACCTCTGCAGTCAGTGAGATGATAGGACTTATTACCGAATCGGCGGTGATGACGAGGGAAGGGGGCACGAAGAGCAGCTTCTCCCCCTTGCGTATGTTCTTGAGGGCGACGAGGCCGCGCTCGCCGATGTCCACGCGTTGGATGGCCAAGCGTTGCTCCGGTAGGCCCGAGTCGATGAGCCACCGCTCCAGCGACGCCGCGCTCTCCAAGGACTCGATCTCGCAGCCCCACGGGACGCCCGCGGCGACCTCCCGCTGGGCCGGCACGGATGCGGACGCCGCGGAGGCCCGTACGGGAGCGTGGCCGCGAGTGCGGGAGAGCGAGGAATATGAGTGTGGAAGCGGGCGGAGATGGCGGGGAGCGCGCAGCGGCGGCCGGAACTGCGGGTGGAGCGCGGTGGTGGAGGTGGCCATGGCGAAACAGATGTGGTCAGTGTGCAGGCGCCGGCGCGGGGGCTTATCCGCTACCGCTAGTCCCCAAGGGTCGTGGCGGGCTTGGCATCTTTATTCGTGGATTTTCCATGCTGGGCTTCCAAGATCAGTGATCTACGTACAATTCTTCAAAAAAAAAAAGATCAGTGAGCTACAGATTAGTGGGCTAGCATGCTTTATTGGATGATGGCGTTGGTTATGGGCCAAGAGCCCAAGATGCGGTGTTCCTTGGAAAAGACATAGGGACTGCTTCTACTGATTTTGTACTAGTAAAATGAATCGTCATTGAATCGTCCTTCACCCAAGAAGAACATTTTAAAAACACTATCGATTTTTATGATTTTTTTATATGGAAAGATGATTTTTTCATCTATTTTAAGAAAGTAAATCATGTCAGCTAGCAAGATGATATGAGTTAGTGATTCCAATCTAGAGACATTTATAAGAAGAAATTGAATCACATACGTTTCCAAAAGAATGTAGAACCTCCCAGACATGCTCTAAGAAGTGTTTGGCACCAAGAACCATTTCGGATCCATCGCAAAATTACAAGGGGCATGTTTGGTTCGTGGATTGAGTGGGCCATAATTTTCTCACTTTGTTCTTTAATTCTACTGTAACTATGGCTTGCCACACTTCCTACCCGTCTGTCATTGACCTAATTTTTTGCTAAACCATGTCTAAGGTGTGGCAAACAAATTGTTAAGACATATATCTGGTAATGAAAATGTATGGTCATCATCTAAACACAACCAGAATTACAGCGAAACAGGAACATTACATGGAGAAACAGCGAGAGAACCGATCCTTATTTTTCTACGGAACTAGTCATGTAACAATTATTTTATTTAGACCTTAACCAAATTATAAATGTAATTATTTTATTTAAATTATGGATTTTAATAGCTAGACTATTATAGACGAGATTGTTAAGTGTCTATGATTGTTAATATACTCAACAAATTGTAATTCTGCAATATAAATTATTTTTTATGTGCATCATAAAAACTAAGTCGACACCCATCCCTTCAGAATGGTGGCTGCTATATGATATTGAGGATCTTGTTAAGGTTGGATGAAAACTTAAGGGCATGTATATCTTTTAAAGCTACACTTGTTTCCTCTTGGGGACAGTTTAATCTAGTCTCTGCTAACCCTTATTCAGCCATCTGTTTTATGGTATTTTCAGGATGCCTCATGCGTATTTTGCTACACGACAAATGATAGAGGCAGCAGAATTGGTTTCTGTCCATATAACTAAACTACCTAATTAGTGCGAATCCAGGATTATTGTTGACGTGGCACGATAAGACTTCACTTCTATGACTGTCTTTCAACTACTTGTTGATTTCCATGAACTTCAATAGTTTCACCAAGTAAACTAAAATAGTTACAGAAATGTTATATTACACCATGGGTTTTTTTTTGTTAGATCGGCACCCGATTCTCTGTTCGTCGGATCCGCGGCGGGGACGCGGTGGAGCCATCCGATTCGGCGACCCCCTTGCTCGTGGCTCCTTCCTCCCTCCCCTCCGGCGGCGGCGGCAGCAACGGGTTGCAGCGGATCTGTGCCGACCGGAGACGGCGGCGATGGCGGTTCCAGCGAGCCTCTCCCCTAAATTTTGTTCTTGTCCTTCCATAGAAAAAAAATATTTCTTGTGATTTGTAACTTGTGATCTGTGATTTGTGAATTGTGTCGAGGAAGAAGATAAACAGTAGCAAGAGTGGCGGGCTGCGATAGTCGGCTGGAGGCGGAAGATGAACACTGTCAGCGGCTGGAGCTAGAAGGTGAACAGTGCCTGCAAAAAAAAAATCGGGTGTTGGTTTGGGGCAAAACACTAGATGTGGGGTAGACAGACTCAGGAGTTATTGTGCGCCTTTTTTGTGGCCAACTTGATCTAATGGTCCTATACATTGCATATTTGCATTGCGTGCACGGTGCACAAATCTTTTTTTCTATATATTGAATGAATAACCCGATGCATGCAACGTTCTAGCTCCGCCACGGCTGCGAAGCTAACCTTCCTAGCCCTTCTCAGCACAGCGGTTCTTCTCCGTGGAGTTTTTTTTTTTTTTTTTTTTTTGAGAATTACACAGTAGGCGGTCGTGCTCCTCCATCCATCTGGCCAACCTCCACGCTGCTAGACGAATTGGTCATTGCATCGCCGTACTCTGCGATTAAATCCGACGTGACCGGCTGTCCGGGCAGGGGTCCTGATCCAAGCGAGGGTCAGCGTCGAAGATGCCCACCCATGTTCATACGCGCGTTCAGAAGAATGAGTGGATGCAGATCACTGTATGAGCAAGCCGATCTCGAGTGCCTGTGCCCCGGTGGCAAGGGCATCGCGCGGCGCCGGCGCCATCGTGGGTGCATGATTCCGCCGTGTTTCGTCCCATGGGGCCGTGCCCAGGGCCTCGGTCCAAAGAGACTCGTATCGTGGTGACCAGCTGGGCAGCCGATGTGCCCTGCGCCGCGGGAAGCTGCTGGCAGTAGCAGAAACAGCGAGTGTACGTGCGCGAACCGGCGCCGTGCCGTGCGGCGTGTTTGTTTGGCCCAACAGATGCAACCGCATCCGCATCTTGTTTGGTCCATTTTTCGGAGTCAGGCTACACTGGGATTGTGTTTGTTTGCCTGTATCGTGGTATGTGGTCGCCTTGAACTGACATCTGGTATTGTTACCATTCATCTCTTTCCCTTCTCTTTCTTTGAGACATTTTTACAAAGGTTAATTGGAGAAACATCATTATAATTTTCACGGTTCGGAGAAACACCATTACTATTCGTCTATTTTGAAGTATGCCATTATAATTCTTCGTTCACAAAAAATGTTACTCAATACGTATGAACACAACCTGGGGCCAGCTGCAGGCATATACGAAGACGTATACTTCATCTCCCCTGTCACTGACACATAAGTCCCACATGTCATCTTCTCCCTCCTCTTCTCCTCCTCTCTCTCTCCATCCCGACGAGGAGCAGCAGCACGTCGAGCAGCACGCCGGCAGCAGCACGCGGGCGAGCAACCTCCGTCGGGGACGAGCTCGCCATGGCCGGGGCGAGCTCCCCATGGCCACCGGCGCCGAGCTCGCCATGGCAGCTGGGGCCGAGCTCACCGGGGCAGACTGCGTCGCTCCCCATGGCCGCCAGGGCCGAGCTTGCCCGCGGCAGTGCTGCGCTCGCTATGGCCGCCAGGACCGAGCTCGCCCACGCCTTGGACACTCGGGCTGACCTCGCTGGGGCAGTATGTGCCGGGGACGAGCTCGCCGGGGTAGCCTGCGTCGGGGGACAAGCTCGCCATGACCGGGGGCGAGCTCCCCATGGCCACCGGCGTCGAGCTCGCCATGGCCGCCGGGGCCAAACTCGCTGGGGCCGTCTGCCTGGCTGGAGCTCGAGTAGAGGTCGTGCTCGCCTCTGCCAAGGCCTTGCGTGCGTGTACAGCGCGAGTAGAGCTCGCCCTCGCCGCCGGTGCCGAGCACACCCGCGCCGGCAAACTCCTGTCCGGTCCCGAGCCAGAGAGAGATGAGGAGGAAGAAGATGACATGTGGGGCCCACGTGTCAGTGACAAGGGAGATGAAGTATACGTCTTCGTATACGCCTGCAGCTGGGCCCAGGCTGTGTCCATACGTATTCAGTGTCATTTTTTGTGGGAAACAAAGAATTATAATGGCATGCTTCAAAATAAACAAATAGTAATGACGTTTCTCCGAACCGCGAAAATTATTACTGTGTTTCTCCCGTTAACCCTTTTTACAAACGGGTGAGACACGCTAGCTCGCCTCCACCATGGACAGCCATGGCCACACCTCTTCCGATGGCAACCACAACCACAGGACACGGCGGGATGCCGCCCCCTCGCCCTCACCTCCGTCGCGGCGGGGCGAGCCCAAGGGGCGCCCAACGGCAGGGTGGAGGTGACAGTGCGCGCGGTGGTGACGAGGATCCGCGCGAGCGGCACAAGCTGGGGTGGGAGCGGGAGTTGTGTCTAGAGACGAAGAGGGAGACCGCAGGGGTGGGCAGGGGCGCCGTAGCCCGTCGATGGAGCTACTGTGGCGGCGCGGTTGTGCTCGGGCGTGTCCATGCCGCCGCGCCCGATCTTGGAGAAGGACTCCGCCATGGACGCGTGGAGCTGGCGCGAGCGGCAATGGCGAGCAGGAGCACCGCGCTCGCGCAGTTGCCGGGCCGCCGCGGCTGCAGGCTCTGGCTCGCCACCTTCGCCGCAGCGGAGGACGCCGCGCGCGCCCACGACGCCGCCATGCTCGCGCTCCGCAGCGACCCCGCGCCGGGGTCGTGCTGGCCGTCGAGGGGTGCCTCCGCGCGCGGTCAACCGCCGAGGACGCCATGTCTGCCACCAGGGCGCAGCCTCGGAGTTGTCGGACCCAGCGGAGGTGCCGGTGGTGGTGGGTGAGAGAAGGATGGGAGATTTTCCCTGGGTGCCGATGCGTGCCTCCTCTTCTCGCACGGGCGGCGGCGCTCCTTGCCGCGGCGACCGGACTCTGTACCGCCCGCAGCCCCGCACCGTGAGGAAGAAAGGGGCACCGAAGGTCACCGTAACCATTCGAGTGCGCCCTTCCCAGCCGGGCTTTGGAGAAACGAAGGGAGGCGCATTTCTCCAGGGCCTGGTTCGCAGCTGCTTTAAGCAGCGTGCGGGCCAGGCCCAAAACACGTCCAGGCAAATAAATATGGTAGCCTGTAGAGTCCTCGTCCAGGCAAATAAATACGCCTAATGTGTACATTGGTGGTTGGCGGTTAGCTTTAGAATTTTGAAACGAGACAGCACCTGCGCGCGCTTGAGCACAAACACACACGAGATGGGCCTGGGCGGGCGCCGCCGATCGGGTGAACCGATCTATAGCAATGGCACTGGCACATGCCTGCGCCATCCCCGCGTTTTTTTTTACAACAGGCGCGCGGCCGTTGGCGTGGACGGCAGCTGGTGCTGGCCACGGTCTGTCGCCGCTCGGCAGTCCTCGGCCGGCGCGCTGCCATCCTGGGAATTTTTTTAATTTTAACATTTTTTTAAACTAATTTTGAATCTAACACTCTTGATTTTTTTTTTTCAAAACTAACACTTTTGGACGCGTCTATTTCCATGGCGCGGCGAAATACCTGTGTCGCGCTATGTATGGTGGCGAGGCTGGTGGCTAACGTGACGACGACCGGAAAGGATGACCGGCTGACGTGGCAGGGACTGCCGCGCCACCGATCTTGGCGCGGCAGTGCCGCCCCCTGATCCGTGGTGCGGCAGGGCCGAATAAAAGCCCCGCGGCCAGTCCCGCCTGCCCGCCGCCGCCCGCGCCTGGCCGCCGCGCCCACCGCCACGCCCGTGCCCGCCCGCACCGGTCGCCGGCAGGGCCTGCCCGCCGCCGAGCACGCCGGCTACCGCGCGACGAACATCGGCTTGGCACGGCCGCTACGCCCCCGCGCCCGCATGCCGGCGTGCCACCCCCTCTGGCACTCCACGACCGCCGGCTGCCTGCTGCGCCCGCTGCGCCCGCACGCCGACGCGCCAGCCCCTCCGGCCACGCACAGCGGCTGACCGCCATGCCCGTGCCTCCCAGCCCGGTCTAGCGTGCCACCGCCGCCGAGGACGAGCACCGCTGCCGCGAGGTACTCCTCTAGTGTATTTGTTGATTGAATCGACATTGTTAGTATAGTAAGTTAGTAAAATAAATAAAGTTAGTATAATTAGTAAAGTATAGTTAGTAAAGTTAGTTAATTTAGTTGGTATAGGTAATATAGTAAGTTAGTATAGATAGTAAAGTTAGGTAGTTTAGTTAGTACAGTTAGTGAGTCTAGTTATACATTGAATTTAGTCTAATTAGTTGTTGTAGTTAGGCTTGTATAGATGTTAATATTAGATTAGTTAGTATAGTTATAGTTAGAATATGTATTAATATTACTATGGATATTACGTACGACGATTTCGACGACTTGATGGAGTTTCTTGAAATGCTTTTGCGGATGGATTGTTGTGTTAGAGTTTTATACGGAGGAAGTGTTAGGAGAGAAGATAGTATGTTTGAGGATATGAAGAAGAATTGGAATAGTTTGATGAACCTCCTAACTTCAACGACCTTTGTGTCCGTTTGAATGCAAAGTTTGGCGGTGATTTCACACTGAAAGGGAGGTTTGATACTAGGAAGACTAGGGCACACTATGTCCTCATGCCCTTGCGTGACCCTGCTCACAGGTCCCGCTACACTAGGGTGCTTTAAGGTTCCAATGTGCCCATGGCTGAGGTGGTGGTGGAGAATGGGTACAGGATGCAGGGTGTTCAGGACGGCCCGTCCATTGATGATTTTGGAGGCAATGAACAAGAATTAGGGGTCGAAGGGGAAGCAACTCAGGATAACATGGATTTGGACGGTCAGTTGACGCAGGAGCAGTTTTATTCAACTGCAGTAGGTTGTATAAGCAATGACTTCGATGTGAATGAGTTCGAACAGGAAGAGAAGGAGGACAGGATTAGTGATGTAGTTAGCAGTGATTCAGACGATTCTAATGATGACAAAAAAGGTACAGATGCTATGCCAACATCGGTTGATGCCATGCTAGTACCGGTTCATGCTATGCCATTACCAGTACCAACTGAGGTACTTCATGCTATGCCGACTCAGGGTAGACTAGTCACAGATTTGCCAAAAGGTGGTACCCCATATGATTCATGGGGTAGAATAGGAGGCGCTTCATAGTACGTTCCACCACCACCTTACATAGCGACTGAGCTTGAGCAACTAAGGTCGATGAACGTACCTTTTAGGGGAGTTTCGAACTATAGGGACGTTAGCATGACTAATATGACAGTTTGTGACACCGGTCTCCAGATGTGTAGGAAATCATTGTATGATCATGAGAAAGAAACTCTTAGGAAGGGGATAATATTCAATACAATGTCAGAGATGATGCTCTTTCTTCAGGACCATGTTGTGTATCACCATAGGCCAAACACTATCACTCATTCAGACCAGGAGTTGGGGTACCACGTGATATGCAAAAACGGTTGTATGTGGAGGTTAAATGAACGAAAGAGACAGAGTGATGGTAAGAGGAGGATAAGTAAAGTTGTCGAACCCCATACTTGCCTATCAAATAGGGAGAAGAAAAATCATCAGCAGCTCACTGCATGTTACCTTGCCCGTCGTATGTTGGGGCTTGTTGATGACAATAATGATATTTTGGTGTGTTCTTTACAAAAGTCCATATCTAGATTCGTTAAGTATGATGTGAAGTATGAAAAGGCTTAGCGTGCTAAACAAATTGCCCCAGCGATTCGATTGGGTAGTTGAGAGAAAGCGTACAATAGGGTGCCCCGCATCTTATGTGCAATGTATTACTACAACCCTGGCTTAAAATGGTTTGTGGACACCGGAGGGATATGTTTTCTAGACCCATTGAGGCATGTCCTCTATCGTGTGTTTTGGTCGTTCACGCAAATGGAACATGCATTCCAGTTTTGTTAGCCAGTCATATTTGTTTATGGCACTTTCCTAATAGGAAAGTACAGGGGCACCTTGATGATGGCTGATGTTGTTGATCCTGAGGACCAGATAGTACCCATGGCTTTTGCTTTGGCAGAGGGAGAGAACAATGAATTGTGGTCATGGTTCATGCGACTTCTACGTGTACAAGTGCTTGGCCATGGCAGAACCGCCTAATCTAATGCCTTCTAGGAGTGCTTATCTTCCATTAGACCCTAAGCACCCAAAGGAAAACACTAAATTACTCGGTTCCGTCGGGCACACCCCAGGGGAGAACCCAAAAGTCCATATTTTTGCCTTCAGGATCACAAATGAGAGAATAAAGCTTACATCATTCTAAACCATTTCTTACATCACTTTTAATACAACATTAGAGTATAATATTTATTAATATAATAGGAGAATGAAATCATATTATCAGAGTTATGAATAATTTAATTGAACAGCGGAATATAAATATATGATCAGAATTACAGTGGAAATGAATATCTAATTATGACATGATGAAGTATTGATATATAAACTACGACAATAGATTATGAAACTTTCATTTATAAAAGTATTTGGTGAGATTTATAAATAACAACTATGATTGCAGCGTAAAGAAATCCTCGATGAGCCCACCAGGAGGTATCCACACATAAGGATCAGCTCTAGCATCCACTTATAACCTGCAATAGGGGGAATAAAACCCTGAGTACTCAATTGTACTCAACAAGACTTACCCGATAGGAGGAAAGAAAAGACTCCAAGGATATGCAAGGCTATCTAGCTTGTGGGTTTATTGCATTTGTAGGAAGCATTACTAAGCGTGTGTCCTTATATTTGATTTTTATTAATAGCTATAAGGGTTCATTAACTAACCATTCTATATAAGCACCTATACTACTTTCAAGCAGATGGTAAGCAATCAGATTTCCTTTTATTTTCATCTTCCATCTTTCAGTTCTTACTACGGTGCTAGGCATAAAACAAGTCGTACCAGATCTCCCGGTGATTCATGAATCAATGCCCCCAGCTGGGTACCCCGAAAACACACCCCCCGCTTGTACCCAAGGCATAAGCAGGACCAACCCATCACTCTCCTATCCTAGGGTCCTAGGTCCCCATCCAAATTGGGACTCTAAGCCTCTGCCCCTGAGTCCCGGACTCAATGCGATGCAAGGACCTCCTCTACCAAAATAAAACCCTAACAGTCGGTCTGGAAAGAGCCAGAACCCACGACAAGAGAGCAACAAGTCTTCCAAGCACCCATACCTAAGTATGTGCTCGGGATAATAAGTCTATGACTTGCCTCAATGGCTTATGCAACGATCGGTCTTTAATCGACACAGACAGGAAAAGCAGTGTAACCAAGCCATGCCCCGTGTCCACGGCGACACAACCTCTTACACCCACCAATACCCAAACCATATCCCTGCCCGGTCACCATTTTTCCTTTCCACCATTTTATATATTCCAAGTGATAATCATATAGTAATATTTTTCCTATCTCTCGCGAGTGATAGGCAATCACTCGACTTCTACCGGAGTCCTGTAGCATAGCATTCTACACGATCCTGTAATACTAGTAAGACTCATATGGTAACGATATATATATATATATATGCAAGTGGGTTTCATTCAACTCCTTAAAATTTAATGCACAAATATAATTTAAACTACAGAAAAGTAGGGGTTATGCACCGGGACTTGCCTGGGTAAAATATAACCAAAAAGTTAGTATTTGCATCTTCGGATCATCCACCATCATCTGAATAGAAAGCCCATTGCATTATCTCCTAGAGAGAATACCATTACACCATCTTCGGATTCCCAATCATCCTTCAATTGATCCGTTGATCCATCATCGTACCTATATGATATGCATTGATGCAATTGCATAAATGTAAATAACCAACGACAACCGAAATGCTTAGAAACCCGATCACGCCTCACAAGCTAACGAGCTCGCTCTAACGACATCCATACTTAGGCTACATATCCATGTTGGCAAATAAGGCGTTATCTCCCAACAAATGTTTTAGTTATATAAACCCAAGTTGTTTTATTATTTCATTCTATCGATTTCATCTTTATTTGAAATAGGACATCATTATCTATTTAGCAACTAATTATTCTAGAGCTACAAAAATTACAGTGGGTACCTAATATTGCTAGGAGCCTACTGTATAAATTTTAGATCCAACACTATTACCAATTTACCATAACAATTCATACAAGTTTACATTTTTATAATGTTAACTATCTTTAATTAATTATATAGCTCCAAAAATATTATCAAACTTTGTGAACAAAATCTACTAATAGGTAGCTCATGATTTTAGGAACTCAACAAAACTATTTTCACCATTTTTGGATTCCTATACTATTTTATATTGCTTTTACAACTTTAATTCCAAAACTAACTTAGCAAATGCTTATAAGACTAAAGGCCAGCGGGAACTGCACACACGTGGCCCAGGCGCTGCGGCATAGGCCGGCCCAACGAAGATCAACGGCCCACCAGGCGGTGCGCACACATGGGCGCGAGCGGCCCAAGTGCGGTGGCACAGGCCCAACAAGGCGACAACCGGCCCAGCCACGACAGCCACAGACCGGCCCAGCGCGAGAGCAGGCCGACCCAGGTGGGTGCGCTGCCAGTGGCCTAACAGGTTGGCTCACGCGTGGTGAGCGCAGCCCAACACGGGCGGTAGGACGTAAATTTGCGAGAAAGCCCCTATACTTTCCTTAAATTAATCCGTGGTACCCTAGACACTATTCGACACTATTAACCTGAGTCTTGTATTTTGCAAATAAAACCCTATATAAAATATTTGCTTGGATTTCTCACCTCGGCTCCTCCCACAAAACAGAGCACCGGCAAGGAAGACGAGGGGGCACCGACGACTGCGGGCACGGGCACATGAGTGGCTCGGCAGGGCGACTCTGGCGGAGAAGGAAGAGGATGGGGTGCCGACACGTGGGTGTCTCGGCAAGGCGACCTGGTGCAGCGGTCGTAGAGGTGGCCGAGCTCGACGTGGACGGACCAACGAGGCGCTACGGTACGAGAGCACGGAAGGGCAGCGGTCCAACGCGGGAATGGAGGGGCGGCGCTCACGTGCGGTCACACGGGGAGGACCAGCGATGACTAGGGTGGTGCAGCAGTGGGGTGCGGTAGTACGGGCGGCACAGCACCGGTAGTAGGGGTGCGGCTATACGGGCGGCACAAGCGTGGATGAGAAGGGCGAGCAGGGGCGGCACATGCGCCCACACGGGGAGGGCCAAGGGAGCCAGTGAGCGGGACCGCCAGGTCAAGCGCTTAGGCACACGAGGGAAACTAGGCGGCGGGAAGGAAGGCACAGGAGCTAGGGAGGGAGAGCAGGAACATGGGACTGTGTCCAGCGTGGTGGCAGGTGAGGGAAAGAAAAAGGGGTCTGCTACTGCCTAGACACTCGATGATGCGACAGGGTACCTGCTCGATTGGTGCTCGCCTAATTTTTAGACGCGACGCAAGAGAGAAGGACAAGAGTGGAGCCGACGAGGAAGCAAACACATGTGGGCGAGGTAGGCGGTTCTAGTAGCAAAGGACGAGCTCTACAGCGGCCGAGGTGACAAGAGGGTAAGGGCGTAGACCTATGTCGGTTCATGAGAGCAGCACCATGGTCGGCTATAGCTTACGCACAGCAGGAGCGGATGTGACCCTACCGGGCCCGGCGTGCAGTTGACGGCCACCAGGCTGGCCAGCAGAGCAAGGCATGGCAAGAGGACGACCAGGCGATCGGGGATGGCTGCGCGTCGATGGTGGCTCAGCTTGGCCAGGCGTTCAGCCAGTGGGCCAAGCCACAATGCGGCCAGATAGTAGACGCGCTGAGACGCATGGTGACCATGGGCATAGGCTAAGCAACCAAAACCAGTGATGTGCACGCTTTTTAAAGCGAAGCCAAGGCTGCCCACCGGTGCAGTTAAGGTTCAACCAACCTCACTAATCCAAAGTCCACACCACCAGCTAGCTAGGGAAACAATCGGCGCGACCCAAGAGCGACTAGGGAAAAAGATACGAGAAGGCCAAGATGAGTTCGTCGAGCAGCACGTCGGTTCACGAGCAGCACCCCGAATGTGGTTCTTCACGTGTTCTAACGAGTTTTCGAGAAATTCTTGGGGTAACCCACTACATCAGACCATTCTACGATCCACTCCACGCCAAAGTACTCACCATAAAGCAACTAGCGATACAAGAATATAAAGTTAGTGTTTAAGAATTTAGCTAGAATTTAATTGCTAACATGCCATTGTTAATCGTTTCTGACTTAGAAAATTATAACTTCTTGTTTCGAACTAACATCCAAGAACTACCCAACTAGTTAGTTCAATATAACTCGCCACGAGCGATACTTTTAAACATCAGTTAAATGTTAAAATTCGAGAAAATCATTTCGGTAATTTTTGTCTTAGGCCTAAATCGCGGCGCTAAACGAGCTCGTAACACTAGAGGTGTTACATTGGCCCATCTCGCACTATATGTTTGATCTCGGACTATCACGTAGGGCTTCTTAATGCTGTAGTTGAGCATATAGATGGGTTCCCGCCTCTAGTGCATAGATGGTGCATGAGACACTTTGCCGCTAATTTCTGGCGGTGTCAGCGGAAGCAAGAGGTATGTGACAAGATAAAGGCTCTATGTTGTGTACATATAGAGCACCAGTTCAAGGAGACAGAGAGAACTAGACAAGATGTTAATGAAATAGGAAAGGTCTGGTTAGAGGCGCAGATGGAACAGAAGGCTCAGTGGGTGTTAGCATATGACGAGGGGGGGTTCAGGTATGGCATCATGACCCCAACTCCTTGGAGTCCTTCAACCGTGTATTCATCGAAGTTCGATCGTTGCCTGTGTTTGTAATTGTTGAGTTCTCCTTTGATAAGTGCAACGAATATTTTATCAAAAGGTGGGAACTTGCGTAGAGAAATATAGCTGAGCAGGGGCGTTTTGAAAAGGCCGGAGCTAAACATTTAAAGGAGGTCAAGGAATTGGCCAAGCAGCACACCACCAAGCCGTATGGACCCCGCCGCCATATCTTTAGTGTACGAGGCAAGAGTGGCACAAGCTTGGACGGTGAACATTATGGTGGACGAAACTACCAAGTTGATCTTGAAAAGGTAGAGTGTAGTTGCAATGTCTCTCAGATCATGCATGCCCCTTGCTCTCATATAATCATGGCCTGCAGGGTTCGCGAGTACAACTATGAGGATCTATCATATATGTCATCCTTGTATCTCCATTCAAACACCGTTAGTATTTGGGAGATGAGCTTCAAGCCATACCTTGACCCGACATAGTGGCCACCTTATAATGGTTATGACTATGTGCTGCATCCGGATCTAATGAAGGTAGGGAATGGTAGGAGGAAGAAGAAGCGACTCAAGGGGAACATGGACGCTATGAGAGGGTATAGCGAAGACATGTACGGAGGGGGAGACTTCAACGAGACCCGTGGTAGGAATCTTTGCTCCGTTTGTAAAGAATCTAATCATAAGGCTAGCAGACATAGAAGATGAGGGCAGCAGGTACTTTCATATTGTGGTCGTATTGCATAACAAATAGTTCAAATTTTACAATGCTACATAATGTTAATTTGAATACTCTAACCCTTTGTATATCAATTTGTAATAGGATGGCTCCTCCCACGCTACACCAGATGTACCCCCTTCTTGAGGTGGAGTACGATGACCCCCTTCTTCCACCGGACGACGAGATTTCAAAGTGGCGTTCGAGGGATCCTTATATTCCTAGAACTTAGTTTGTTATGTCGTACTTATGTCGAATGAATATTATTATCCTCTGAACTGATGAAAATGTTATATGGCAACTTGTCGTCCATTTATCTGCTTCATATTTGTTTCAACTTGCGCACGGTCGCAGTAGCAATTGTAGTTGTTTATAGCACCGCCAGTAGCTCTCGTTTAGTTGCAATTGAGGCTGGTCGGTTTTTGTCCACGTCTAGGTGCTACCGCGCCGTAAGTAATGGCGCGTCACTATCGTGCCATGGGCTATGGCACGGTAGAACCTGGGCTATGGCGCAACAGAACCAGTGCCAAATCGTATTCGAAATAATTTCACTCGATTATGTTCATTTTAGAAATTCTCAACGCATGATACAAACGAATGGGATCACTTAAGATCGACCATGGGTAATCTGAGTATATGATACATGGGTACAATACATCAATAGTTTAAATGGAAAATAAGATAACACAATGAAATTTCTAGTATATAGCTACATTGATCATTAATAAAGCATGAAACTAACAGACGACGCAATAAAAAACCCTTAGTCAGAAACATATTGAGTAAGCAACTAGTCGTCCGAGTACCAATCCTCTACCACACCCCTGTTGCTGTGGCTAGGCTCACCTGTATTGTCCTGATCTGCCTTTCGCCTGTTGTAAGCGGCCTCCGCTTCATCTGTGGCCTACGACAAGAACACGTTCTCTTGCTCCTCCGCCTATAAGCCTGCCTCTGCTAGAGCGATGCGCTTGCTCAGTCTGCCAATATCATCCTCAGTCTCCTCCACCTGTAAGCCTGCCTCTGCTAGAGCGATGAGCTCGCTGAGTCTGTCAGTATTGTCCTCATCCTCATCTCCCTCATCAGACAACACAATCAGTGATTCAATGGTGGGACCAACTCGCTTTCTATGCTCATCTAACTTCTTTTTCTCATACCTTGCACGAGCCACCTCTGTAGCATGTTTCTCGCTGCATCCAATTCCTTAATATATAAAATGCAATCAGTTAGCAACGTAATTATATTATATTTAAAATCAGGTAATGAAAAAAGGCTTTCAAGCACTCACTAGCACATAATGCAACAGCATGCTCGTTCAAGACCTGCATCTGTATTCTTGTCTCCTTCCTTGCCCTCTCCTCCTCTAACATCACCCGTCTCTCTAATCCTCATTTATCAAGCCCAACATCGATCAGGTTACAAATACAGCGTTGTCTAGTAAACTCACGCATCTTGTCTTCATGATGTTTAACGAATAGGTTGACGTAGTCAGGTCCATATTCCCTCTTTCGTGCAATTACTTGCTTCCCCTTCAGTTCATCCAAGAACTTAGCTTGACCATCTAACATTCCCACCTGCATTTTCTAGTGCTCTATTCAAACAAAAAATTATATCATATGTCTTAGCAAAAGAAACAAAATACGATTTCATGGTTAACACAAAAATAACCAACCTCATCATAGTCAACCATATGGCCGCAATAATGGCATATTCTAAGCTCCGAAGGGACTAGACCATAGTTAGATTTAACACCACATTCGCACTTGACTGAAGGTACTTTGTAAATTAACATTTCTTTTTTCTTTTCCTTTGCCTTTGGAGGTTTTTCTGGCTATTGATTCTTTGGACCATACGACCACTCCTTGAAATGACACTTCGTCATTGAATACACTTAAATACAGTGACATTAGTACATGAACACATGTAGCTCAACATTTCAACACATACACTTTGCACTTACTTTATGCTTATTTGGACACACAAACTCCAAAGTATTCTCAGGGTTTATCATAGCTCGATCTTCATAATCGCACAGAGGAGGTTCCTCGAGTCGTTTAATTATGGCTAAGTGCTTCTCCTTAACCGTCATTGGAGGGTTAGGAAGAGGTGGAACCCACGCTCGAAGTGCTCTCGTGGATGTCGACCTCTCCACCAATCGTCGAAAAGGAGGTACTTAGGGTCAAACTTGTCTGCACCATCAATCCATTAAAAAAAGCACATCTTATGGGCCTACACAACAAAATTCCAACAAAATATTAGTAACATAGTAATACTAATGAAGAAAAATACGGAAACAATTACTTACATTATAACAACTGCATGTGTAGAAGCAACGAGCCGCTGTGTCCGGATGTATCGATTGAAACACGTCGCCCGGACAACCACAATCACAGTTAGGGAGGGACGAGAGCATCTTTGCTAGACTCGTCGGGATACAATTCTCTAGGATGACCCCGTTTTCGCTACAACTGCTCCCGAAACATGTCTTCCATCTAATAAAACGGTTCAAATTAAACATAAATTAAAACAACGCAAATTATTGTAAAATATAATCATTTGCATTGCAACTAAAATAATATAACCAACACTTATAGCAAAGAAATTATACATGGTAAACATACTTCTAACTAAATAATTAACCTTAACATTGATAAAATCAAACTAATATCTTTCTCCAAACCGTAGCTCATAGTTCCCAAACATAATTTTTCTCATAACCTTAACTCTCATTCATAATATTCCTATCCACTATTCAAACGAAAAAAAGTACGTCATTACCTTGAACGAAGCCGAGGAGGGAGGGGGACAGCTGGAGAATGGAAGAGAAGAGAGGGAGGGAGGTGGCCGCGGGTAGGCTGGCGCTGGCGCGGCGACCGGGCACGGGCAGGCGGCCTTGCTGTTCGGGCAGGCGGGACTGGCCGCGGGGTTTTTATTCGGCTTTGTCGCGCCACGGATCAAGGCGCGGCAGGCCCTGCCACGTCAGTCGGTTAGCCTTTCCAGTGGTCGCCACGTTAGCCACCTGACATGGCACAGGCATTTCACTGCGCCATGGCAATAGGCGCGGCCAAAAGTGTTAGTTTTGAAAAAAAAAACCATCAATGTTAGATTTAAAATTAGTTTTAAGAAAAAGTGTTAAAATAAAAAATTTCCCATCCTGGTCACCGACCTCTTCTGTACGTTACGAGCCTAGAGGTTGGTCACCGTCGACGAATCTGCTGGGCTCTACTGTAGGTTCTGCGTCCTGGCTTCCATGGCTCCGTCGTACGTACAGTAGCTTGTGCAGGAGCTAGCTGTGACCAGTGAGTCGTGACTGCGAACCGGCTACTATTGTCGTCGCGACGAAGGTACTGGAACTCTGGAAGGCGCACGGTCCTTTGACCATCGAGCACGGTTAATCATGAGCGACGCAGAGGTTTGCATCATTCTAATTTCTAATTTAAGGCCGTGACACCCGCCTTGACTAATCATGCTCTTCCGTCGAATCATGCAACAGTTGTGCCGGATAAACGGCCACGTTGAACAGGCCCCCAAGGGGGGCATCATTCCGATCGCCGTCGTACGTGACGCCGCGCTGGCAGCATCTCGCCGCGTCCGCTCGCGGTCGCGGCTGGGAATGTTTTTATTTTTTTAATCATTTTAATTAATATTTTAATAATAACCGCTCTAAAAAATATTTTCAGATTTGATCCTTTTGATCGTGCCAGTCCCGTTGTCGCACCAATGCATGTAGCGTGGCAACATCTGACATGTTGGATGGCGTTTCCAATGTGAAAAAAACTTGTCATGCCACTTTCGGTGGCATGACAGTATTAGCACAATAAGACTAAATTTTTGAAACATCATAACTCTTCAATGCGACGTTAGATGAAGATTATTTTTATATGGAAATTATAGATCTCGCCGAGGTCTACCACTTTTTAGTTTTGATTTTTTTATTTGAGAACGTTAAGATGCTCAAAAAAACTAATATAAAATTTCAGCACTATAATAATCGCGTACCCGTTGTATGATGTCAAATGGAGATACATTTTATATTAGAGTTGTACCTTTTAATGAGATCTACACGTTTATAGTTTTGAGTTTTCATATTTAAGGTCGTTAACATATTCTAATAACTAATATAAAGTTTTAGCAGCATATTATCGTGTATCAAAACTTATCTTTGTAGAAAAATAATATATTTCTTATTTGATATCACATAACACTACTTTTTAAATAAAAGTTATATATCTCATTGGGAGCTCCAACTTTGATATAAAAATTACCTTCATTTGACACGATACAAAAAAAGATATTATTTTTCTAATATGACAAGCGCTAGTACGCGATTATTATGCTACTGAAATTTTATATTGTTTTTTTAAGCTTTTTAACGACCCCAAATGTTAAAACTTAAAACTACAAAGTTGTAGATCTCATTGAGAGCTATAACTTTCATGTAAAAAGTATCTTCATATGACAACATAAAGAAACGATATTATTTTTCTAATACGACAAGTACTAGTACATAGTTATTATATTTCTAAAATTTTATATTATTTTTTAAGCATCTTAACGACTTCAAATGTTAAAACTCAAAACTATAAAGTTATAAATCTCATTGAGAGCTACAACTTTTATGAAAAAATATATTCGTTTGACAACATACAGAAACGATATTATTTTTCTAATACGACAAGTACTAGTAGGTTATTATGCTCCTAAAATTTTATTTTATTTTTTGAACATCTTAACGTCTTTAAATGAAAAAAACTCAAAACTACGAAGTTGTAGATCTCATCGTGAGCTACAAATTTTATATAAATTTTATCTTCATCCGACGTCGTATCAAAGAGTTATAATTTTTCAAAGACTTGGTCTTGTCACGTCACTCCCGGGGACGCAACAAAACAATACTGTCACGCCAGCGGAGTGGCGTGATAGCGTTTTTCACGTCGGAAACGCCGTCTAACATGACGAATGTTGCCTCACCATTGCATGTGTGTGGCAGAACCGCCTAATCTAATGCCTCATATGAGTGCTTGTCTTTCATTAGACACTAAGCACTCGAGTAAGAACACTAAATTACTCGATTCCGTCAGGCACACCCCAGGGGAGAACCCGAAAATCCACATTTTTGCCATCAGGATCACAAATGAGAGAATAAAGCTTACATCATCCGTAACCATTTCTTACATCACTTTTAATACAACATCAGAGTATAATATTTATTAATATAACAGCGGAATGAAATCATGTTATCAGAGTTATAAACAATTTAATTGAACAACGGAATAGAAGCATGTGAATAGAGTTACAGCGGAAATAGACATCTATTAATGACGTGATGAAGTGTTGATATATAGACTACGACAACAGATTATGAAACTTTCATTTATAAAAGTATTTGGTGAGAGTTATAATTAACAACTACGATCGCAGCGTAAAGGAAATCCTCTTTGAGCCCACCAGGAGGAATCCACACATAAAGGTTAGCTCAAGCCTCCACCTGTTACCTGCAACAGGGGGAATAAAACCCTGAGTACTCAATTGTACTCAGCAAGACTTACCCGATAGGAGAAAAGAAAAGACTCCAAGGATATGCAAGGCTATTTGGCTTGTAGGTTGATTGCATTTGTAGAAAGCATTACTAAGCGTGCGTCCTTATATTCGAATTTTATTAATAGCCGCATTGGTTCATTAACTAACCATTCTATGTAAGCACCTGTGCTACTTTCAAGCAGGTGGTAAGCAATTGAATTTCCTTTGTCCATCTTTCATCTTTCAGTTTTTACTATGATGCTAAACCGTAGACAAGCCGTACCGGATAGCCCGGCGATTCGTGAATCAATGCCCCCAGCTGGGTACCCCGAAAACACACGCCCCGCTTGTACCCCGGGCACAAGCAAGACCAACCCATCACTCTCCTGTCCTGGGTGTCCAGGTCCCCATCCAAACTGGGACTCGGCGTGGTGCTGTGCTCGGCGCGGCCCTGTGCAGTGGCGTGGGGAGCTGGATGAAAACGCGCGCAGGCAAGCCGAGGGAGGTGAAGGAAACGAGGATTGACCGACGGACACGGCAGTAGAAAAAGAAAATGAAGTGGACAGCGTCACGAGGTTCGGCCGAACACGGCAGACACACAGAGACGGACAAGACCGAGCCAGCAGAAAACAAACGCGTGAGGGGGAAAAGCGACGTGCTAGGCAGTGGCGAAGCTCGGCTCCAAAGCAAGCGGGGGGCCCGGGGCCATTTCACAAGTCAGTGACAAAGAAGCAGCAAGCGCTTGAGAGATGAATCAAAAAGTAATAATAGAAGACTAGCTACTAGCTATGAGCACCTCGGAAGACACAAACATGTGTGGCAGTGAAGAAAATAGGGAGTGCAGACTTTTACTACTAGCCTGTGATCATGTGGACAAAATTTCTATAAGCTGCACGTAGCAAGGGGGGGTCCATCATCCTTTCAGGTACAGTGCAGGGAATTGCTCTTTGATCCTTTCCTGGTGCATGCACGGTAATTCGGCTCAGCAGGCAGAGACAGAGAAACGGTGGGGCTCGCGAGCTGTGTTTCAGAACACGAGGAGCAGAGACAAGACAAAGACCAGATAAGATTGCAGAGGAGCAGATCAACAAGCATTGCTACATGTTCTTTATTAAAGTTACTGCCGTAACATGCGTGTATATATATATATATATATATATATATATATATATATATATATATATATAGACACACACACACATACCTATATATATATATACATATATATATATATAACGGTTTACTACTTTAGTCAATTTGCAACGTTTTAAGCACAGGAAAATTTTAGCAAGCTCGAATTTAAATTTGATTCTAAAGCTATATATATGTATATTGTTTTATTTATTAATAGATTGTATTTTATTTATAAACGTTGCTTTTCATGCTTAATCTAATAGAATGAACCGTTCGTTATCGATTGGCCAAAATTGTCGTTCAACATCCCTAAATATTTCTACGCACTGCGTACTTTAACTTGGGTGTTGATTCGAGTCCACAAAACTGGATCACCGGATTCACTTATCGTGCTGAATACGTTTTAAATCAAAATTTTGAGAAAACTTGTTTCAGAAATTTCTCCTAGGCCTAAATCGTTGTGCTAAACGATCTCGTAACACCGAGGTGTTACAACCAACCCCCCCTTAAAAAGAATCTCGTCCCGAGATTCGAAGCAAGAACCAGAAGGGGAAAACACGATTACATTTCGTAAATCAGGGATTACACGAAAGAATACACGACTTCGATTACTAAACCACACAGGGATCTAGGGATACATGATTAAGAGCAACTTGATACAACCGAGATCTAATCCAGAAGTCGAGATAGACGAGGACAATGGAGAAACAACAAGATAATGATTATCCAAAACATGGCGTAGCACCAACAAATACAGAAACAGTCGACTGAGAAGTAAAACATCGTGAATCCTAAGGCCAACTAACCAAGGGAACTTTAACTTCTTCAATGAACTAGATCTCTTCTTCTCAGATCACACCATCACCTCAGACAGCCGAACCTAGCTTCACAAGGTCGACTGGATCTCGTAGCTATGCTCCGAATACGGGGGAATGGGGATGAAGAAGAAGAGCAAGGACCAAGGGTATTTATAGAGGCGAACGGAGAGGAAAAAAACAACACACCGGAGGCGGTTGCGGTGGGGATGGGATACACAGACGGTGCATGCTGTGGAGATAAGGTCGGAGACATGGTGCGCTTCCTGCGCGAGCGGCGGAGGGGAAAATAAAGGAGATGAGGGGAGGGTCCGCTCGATGAGGCAGGTGTGCGGCGGTCGTGTCACCAAAGAAGAAAGAAAGGAGAGGGAAGGGGGGGGTCCGGTACGAGGGACGAGGCGTGAGAGTCGAGAGCCGACCGGATGCTGGGGAAAAGGAAAAGTGCACAGTGCACAAGGACGGCTAGGACGGCACGATGCCGCGGCCACGCGAAAACGGGATGCTGAGGACCCGATACAGACACCGTTCGCAGGGCACGCAGCGAAATGACCCAGCACGCGTAGCGCGGTCAACTAAACACAGGGCTTGTGACATGACGTCCACTCAGACTTTTCTATTACCCCCGACTATCTACTGTTAACTTTCCTTACTACTCTTCTTTTTCTTTCCTTTACTCGACCACATCCGGCTTTCAAGTAGGCTGAGACCATGTCATACTTTCTTTCTCCAAACCATCTCTTGTTTACCTTGAGAGAACACCTCTGCATCAACCCATTGTGGAATTTCCCGTTTGAACACCTAAACATTTCCAAGGGGAAAATTTTAAAACAAAACGGTACGGCGGTGTAACTTGGTAAAGGTACGTGGTCAAAAACCTAGATACCAGTGCGTGCCGAGCAGCGTCACATGTGGCAGCTGTTCCACAGGGAGCCCTCGGTTTCGTCGCGGCACCATAAGCTTTTAACTAGGCAACTATTACCAACTTACACGCCATAAAGGCGGTGGGGTCATAGACCACAGAGTAAGAGGAGTATTGCAAGGGAAAATTCAACAACAAAAGTTCCCTTCACAACCAGGGACAAGGAATTCAAATCCAACGACGGATTTGTTTTAAAGAGATTCAAGTGTTCTGCTGGGACATCCACAATCAGTCGACATCATGTCCTATATTATCCAATCACGGCGGATCTGCTGGTATCTGAATGTCAACTTCTCTTGTAACCCGCTTAATATCACCCTAGAAAACTTTAAGCACGTCTAACGAACTGAGGATAGATGAACGCAATAAACATAGCGAACTAATAAAATGCATGTTCCAACGGTCTTATATGGGTACATCATACAGGCATTCAGGCTCCATTCTCGACATAGCATTCGCCTACGGTCAGACGATCTCAACAACTACGGACGACGAACAACAAGTAAGAGTACAATACCGGGGGACAGCAACGAAAAACACTACTACTACGGGTACAGCATCCCAAGGCAACTACTCTACATCTTCTTGCAGCAATGGCTGAGTGAGAGGAATCAAGGGCTCTGCTTCTAACACTTCCGACGGTGGAGGTGCTGGCAGTTCTACATCACTGGTTCTTCTTCTCTCTGGCGGGTGGAGAGGGATCCCTTCCAAGATTGGGGCATCCTGCCTTCCATCAACCAGCGACCTCCGCCTAGCCCTAGTGAATAGATAGGCCTCACCCAGCTGATGGACATGCCGATCTTCAGCCTCCTTCAGAGATTCCTCCATGGTAGCCTCCCGGCTCTCAGCAGCTGCAGCGCTGGCATGCGCTTCGGCGAGCTGCACCTGGAGCATCCGGTTGAAGACCTCGGCTTCCTCGGCGCGCCGAAGGCACACCCTTAGCTCCAAGGCTTGCCAGTCATACTGCTCATCTAGAGCGAGCAGGTACGTGGTCAAGTGCACCATGGTGGGACTGTCCTCTTGCGCATCCCGCCCTTGCAAAGCCTCCATGCAAGCCCTCCATGCCCGCCGGTTCCTATCCAAAGGTGGAAAGAACCGCATGGGGGTACGGGCAATGGGCTTCTCATAGATCTGGCAGAGGTACTGTAAGGCTTTGTGTCGGTGTTTCGTACAAGCACCGGCAAGTAAATTTATAGTAATGCGCGTTAGGCTCGGATGGTGCGCTAAAGGATACATGATTTATACTGGTTCGGGCGGAACGTCCCTACGTCCAGTTTGTTGCTGCTTGTGTTATTAGCACCGTGAACGGTCTATAGCAAGGGATACAAACTGCCGAGAGAGGGATTGGTCCCAAGTCTCTAATCGAAGGATTGAAAGGTGGTCGAGAGCTTCGTAGCTACTTGTGTGTATGAGTGCGTTCTATTGTTCGGTCCTATTTTTTCCGTCCCTTTGATGGAGGATGCGCATCCCCTTTTATAGATGAAGGGGCTGGCTTTACCAGGGTGAGGGCTCCAGGATGCGTACTCTACTTAGCCTTGGGGCTCATGTCTACCTGGTCAGGTCCCCCATTCTGATGAGTGCGAAGGAAGATAAGTGCTTACGATGTTGTCGATATCTCTGTAGGATGTCAGATTAGTCACAGCATGCTGCCCCCAGGGTATGGGCTATAGTACAGTGGTTTTGACTTAGGAGCCTCCCCCCAGCCTTGCTCCATACGCCTTCTGGTTCCCATGATTCTTGTTGGGAGAATTTGGGGTTGGGGTCCGGTGTAGCGTCGTGGCCAAGGCCCTCTGACTGGGAGGACCTGAGGGGTCGAGAAGAGGGCCCCGCTCCCTCGGGTCCACAGCGCGGTGACGGAGTATCCGTCGTTCGTGGAGATAGCAAATCCATTCTTGGAGCGTAGCGGTTGTCGTATATCTTCGTTGGGTTCCGTGTCTCAGAGCTGAAGGCGGCACCTACAACTCTACCGAGTGAGATGCACGCACCTGTAATACCTTTTGGGCTCAGCGGCGCCCGGAAGGGTCTAAAGCATCAGTCCTGTTGCTCCCTGGTAGTCCTTTTCCTGCCAGGGCGCAGGGTATGGTCGTTGGAGCCATGGTTGACCCGAACGTCTTGTCTCGTCCTGTACCCATCATTATGAGGGATAGATATCGATCAGGGCGAGGCTCGTTCTGGGCCGTCGGGTGAGGCGGAGATCAATCCCTATCTCTTGGGCGAGACTAACCCTATCCCTTTGGGATCGGGCGAGGCGGAATCCATCCCTTTGCCTTCGGGCGAGACCGAGCCTACCCTATAGGCGTCGGGCGAGACAGAGATTAGCCTTGAGCTTTTGGGGCGAGGCAGGGTTATCCCACAAAGGCGTCGGGTGAGGCTGACCCCGCCCCTCCGGGGTCGGGCGAGACGGAATTCATCCCTCAGCCCTCGGGCGAGACCGAGCCTACCCTCAAGGCGTCGGGCGAGACGGAGTTTATCCCTCGGCCCTCGGGCGAGACCGGGCCCGTCCCAAAGGTATCGGGCGAGGCAGAACCGAACTCCTGTCACTCGATCAAGGGATGACATGGAGCCCTTATGCGTCCAGAAGTTTTTCACGTTCGGTGGTTATCGGTTCCACCTTCTGGGGTACCCTGGTATTAGGTCCCCGACACTTTGCGGGCCACAACCTGGTAGGTGTCGGTGAAGCTAAACCCAGTGGCGGTCACACTCCAGGCTTTAGTGAGGTTGGGGAACTCCTCACTCTTCTCGATGTAGATGGTAACCTCACACCGCTCGGTGCCATGCTCCTCAAACTCACGGCCCTCATACTCAGGGCGATCATTGACTCTGAGCTTTTGCAGGGTGGCATGTAGGATTCTAGGAAAACCCTCAATGTTCAGGCAGTAGGTACTAACCCAGGCTCCTGCCATCTATGGCGGTGGTTGCAAGGAAGGCTGAGCGAAAAGCTGGCTCAAAGGAAAAGCTAAGCGAGCTAAAGTGCGCTGAGTGGTGGTACCAATGGCTAAGCCAGGCTCTACTTATAAAGGCGGAGCGTTCAGTGGTCCTGGCGTGGTTCACCAGGGTTCCCACGCGAGATCACTACGGCGGATTGACCAAATTCCACGTGTTGGAGGCGAGTGACGTGCGAGGCCATTACTGACTAGTACGACTGCAGGGCAAGGGTCCGATAAGAGCGCAGAAAGGGGTATGGGGAGACGTGGGTCACGACCGGCGTGAACTATGGGCGAACGCGAAACACGAAGCCACAGTGCAGACCTAACTCTAGAACAGGAACGAGTCATTCGTGCACAATACGACGCGCGTGACACCAATGGATGGCGTATCTACCAGCAATACTAGCGCTACAATGCACAAACAGGATATGCATGGATGCACATCCTATACGTCCTTGCACTGTTGCCACATATAGGGCAACCGTTCTCAAAGTTTTGGCACATCGTTCTCTCCCTGTAACTAGCCGATACTATCAGACTATTCTCGAGTCAGTGTACCTACAGAAACTTGATTAAGTCTACCTAAGTCAGTAGAGTGCCATCTATCCTGGATACATAACCATAGTAATAGGGCTACTTATATAACATCGCATGTAAACGTCCTAACCTTTTTGCAACAATGGGTTGTCAAATTTTAGTTTAGAAAAGGTTTTCGAAGCTTTATTTGCTCATTTGTGCTCTGATACCACCTGTGGCAGAACCGCCTAATCTAATGCCTCACATGAGTGCTTGTCTTCCATTATACACTAAGCACTCGAGGGAGAACACTAAATTACTCGATTCCGTCAGGCACACCCCAGGGGAGAACCCGAAAATCCACATTTTTGCCATCAGGATCACAAATGAGAGAATAAAGCTTACATCATCCGTAACCATTTCTTACATCACTTTTAATACAACATCAGAGTATAATATTTATTAATATAACAGTGGAATGAAATCATGTTATCAGAGTTATAAACAATTTAATTGAACAACGGAATAGAAGCATGTGAATAGAGCTATAGCGGAAATAGACATCTATTAATGACGTGATGAAGTGTTGATATATAGACTACGACAACAGATTATGAAACTTTCATTTATAAAAGTATTTGGTGAGAGTTATAATTAACAACTACGATCGCAGCGTAAAGGAAATCCTCTCTGAGCCCACCAGGAGGAATCCACACATAAAGGTTAGCTCAAGCCTCCACCTGTTACCTGCAACAGGGGGAATAAAACCCTGAGTACTCAATTGTACTCAGCAAGACTTACCCGATAGGAGAAAAGAAAAGACTCCAAGGATATGCAAGGCTATTTGGCTTGTAGGTTGATTGCATTTGTAGAAAGCATTACTAAGCGTGCGTCCTTATATTCGAAATTTATTAATAGCCGCATTGGTTCATTTACTAACCATTCTATGTAAGCACCTGTGCTACTTTCAAGCAGGTGGTAAGCAATCGAATTTCCTTTGTCCATCTTTCATCTTTCAGTTTTTACTATGATGCTAAACCGTAGACAAGCCGTACCGGATAGCCCGGCGATTCGTGAATCAATGCCCCCAGCTGGGTACCCCGAAAACACACACCCCGCTTGTACCCCGGGCACAAGCAGAACCAACCCATCACTCTCCTATCTCGGGTGTCTAGGTCCCCATCCAAACTGGGACTCCAAGCCCCCGCCCCTGAGTCCCGGACTCAGTGCGGCGCAAGGACCTCCTCCACCAAAATAAACCCTAACAGTCGGTCCGGAAAGAGCCGGATCCGCGACAAGAGAGCAACAAGTCTTCCAAGCGCCCATACACAAGTATGTGCTCAGGATAAAAAGTCTGTGACCTGCCTAGAGTCATGTGCAACGATCGGTCCTTAATCGACCAGACAGGGAAAGTAGTGTAACCAAGCTATGCCCCGCGTCCACGGCGACACAACCTCTTACACCCACCAATACCCAAACCATATCCCTGCCCGGTCACCATTTTTCCTTTCCACCATTTATATTTTCCAAGTGATAATAATTCGGTAATATATTTCCTATCTCTCGCGAGTGACAAACAATCACTCGACTTCTACCGGAGTCCTGTAGCATAGCAATCTACACGATCCTATCATACTAGTAAGACTCATAGGATAAAGATATATATGCAAGTGGGTTTCATTCAACTCCTTAAAACTTAATGCACAAATATAATTTAAACTGCAGAAAAGTAGAGGTTATGCACCGGGGCTTGCCTGGGATCCAACACTTAGGTTAGTGTTTGTTAGATGACACCCGTTTGGCGAGCATCTTCCATCCTAGCACTTGCTTAGTCCTTCCATCTATGGGATAGGTCACCAAACACCGTCTTCGGGTTTGGCTCCAACATCTCGTCCTTCGCGTGGTGCATCTAGCGTACCTAGATGAGATGCAAAATGCAAGTGCATGAATATGAAGAATAGCACCATGAGACGCATCACAAATAGCAAGCAAGACAAGTGTAGTTTACACTAAACACTCTTAAGTACTTTGCGATGCTTAACTTAAACACCACACAATTTATCATGCTAAGATAGCAAAGTAGACGACAACACCAAGCATGACACAAGTTAAGTAGGTTGAAGTTACACAATTACAGAAACTGGTCCTGACAAGACAGAGAGCAACCAATCTTGGACTCTAACTTTAAACAGCTATGACTCAAAAACTACTTAGCCAAATGCCACCAAATTTTAACAGAAACTAGATCATATAATTCACCACAATTTTTCTATAGACAAAATGCCCAGAAAACATCATTTGCACCCTTAATTTGATTGTAAATCATTTTAGAACTATTTATTAAGCACTAAGCAAGGTGACTCAATAACTCAGTCATATTGCATCCAATGAACATGAAATTTTTATCACAGCACATACATAGCATCGGTAGACTACCATAAAAATTTCACAGCGATTGGAGTACCATAACTTTAGATACGAAAATAACAAGCAGGGCAAGCTAGAATCGCCTAATTGAGAAGATTAAATCAAAACATTGTAAAAACAGTGCACAACCTGTAGATTTTATATTTTTCTTAGCTATATCATGTCATCACAAGATTAACAAAACTAGAATCACTATTTTTGGACTTCTATAACTCAAGATATGGCTCTGCTCAATTAAAAGCATTTCTAAAAGCACTTTTAGTGAATAATTAACACAGCATACAAACCTTTATGGACCAGCATATTTTATAGATCTATCATGTAGAGCATCTCATAAAGAAGCTAACAAAACTAGTCTCACTAATTTTGGATACTCCTAGCATGAGATATAGAAATTTAGAAGATTAGCACCTAATCCGAAAAATCTACACAGCAAACAACTACACCCTAAGTAAAACGCTAGATGCACCCGAACATGTACCCAACTTGGCCACTGGTTGCACTGACATGCGGGACCCGCTGCCCAAACGGGCCCACCTGTCAAAGTGAAAGAGAGAGAGAGAGAGAACAGGGTCATCATCTTCATCTGGACTCCAGGAGCAGAGGAGTGGGCGGGGCATCGGGCCGGTTTTGCCGGCCGGCTGCCAGCGGCCCGACGGCGAAGGAGGAGCGGCGCGGGAGCTGCACAGCGGTGAGGCGCACCTGCGGACACCCGCAGCATGGCCCATAACATCCCGTGGCCCTCTGGCCACGCGAGCCAGGGCGCACGGCGGTGGCTTCGCCTCGGTGGTAGCACGGAGGCGCGGCGCGGCGACCGAATGGCAACGGCGTGAACGGCCTGGGCCCGCACGCGACCTAGGAAGGTGGCTTGAGCGAGGAGGACGCGCGGAGGAGCAGGGCGTCGGTAGCAAAGAGCCTTGCTCGGCCATTCATGGCGGCAGGTGGCCACGGCGAGCGACCGCGTAAGCAGGGGCGAGGAAGAGGCAGAAAGGGAGCGACACAGCGATGGAGCGCGCCGGCTGCCACGGCCCTGTGCGGTTGCTCGTGCGCGAGGCAGGGAGCAGGGAAAGGAGGGCGGCACTGCGGCTCGGTGCGATGGCGGGAGCGGGGGCTTCAGCTTCGGTGCTGCGGGCGCACGGCAACGGGGCGAGGCAGTGGCTGCTGTCCAGAGCAAGCCGTGGGGCTCGCTTGAGCTTGCGCCGGGGAGAGGCATGGCTACGGTGGTGCGGCCACCGGGCAAGGACGGCAGGCGCGGTCAAGGAGCTCCGCGGGGCTCGGCGTGGTGCTGTGCTCGGCGCGGCCCTGTGCAGTGGCGTGGGGAGCTGGATGAAAACGCGCGCAGGCAAGCCGAGGGAGGTGAAGGAAACGAGGATTGACCGACGGACACGGCAGTAGAAAAAGAAAATGAAGTGGACAGCGTCACGAGGTTCGGCCGAACACGGCAGACACACAGAGACGGACAAGACCGAGCCAGCAGAAAACAAACGCGTGAGGGGGAAAAGCGACGTGCCAGGCAGTGGCGAAGCTCGGCTCCAAAGCAAGCGGGGTGCCCGGGGCCATTTCACAAGTAAGTGACAAAGAAGCAGCAAGCGCTTGAGAGATGAATCAAAAAGTAATAATAGAAGACTAGCTACTAGCTATGAGCACCTCGGAAGACACAAACATGTGTGGCAGTGAAGAAAATAGGGAGTGCAGACTTTTACTACTAGCCTGTGATCACGTGGACAAAATTTCTATAAGCTGCACGTAGCAAGGGGGGGTCCATCATCCTTTTAGGTACAGTGTAGGGAATTGCTCTTTGATCCTTTCCTGGTGCATGCACGGTAATTCGGCTCAGCAGGCAGAGACAGAGAAACGGTGGGGCTCGCGAGCTGTGTTTCAGAACACGAGGAGCAGAGACAAGACAAAGACCAGATAAGATTGCAGAGGAGCAGATCAACAAGCATTGCTACATGTTCTTTATTAAAGTTACTGCCGTAACATGCGTGTATATATATATATATACACACACACATACATACATACATATATATATATATATATATATATATATATATATATATATATATATATATATATATATATATATATAACGGTTTACTACTTTAGTCAATTTGCAACGTTTTAAGCACAGGAAAATTTCAGCAAGCTCGAATTTAAATTTGATTCTAAAGCTATATATATGTATATTGTTTTATTTATTAATAGATTGTATTTTATTTATAAACGTTGCTTTTCATGCTTAATCTAATAGAACGAACCGTTCGTTATCGATTGGCTAGAATTGTCGTTCAACATCCCTAAATATTTCTACGCACTGCGTACTTTAACTTGGGTGTTGATTCGAGTCCACAAAACTGGATCACCGGATTCACTTATCGTGCTGAATACGTTTTAAATCAAAATTTCGAGAAAACTCGTTTCAGAAATTTCTCCTAGGCCTAAATCGTTGTGCTAAACGATCTCGTAACACCGGGGTGTTACAATGTGGCGTGACAACGTTATTTGGTCGCGCCAGCGCCACTGACACGACCAGAAGGGTTAGATCTGCAAAAGAAATAAAATAGAAGCAATTATTATTATAATATTAAATAAAAAATAAAAAATAAAAAAATCATCGCGGCTGCCCGTCGAGCTGCCGAGGCAGAAGCAGAAGATATGGTGTGTTTTTTTTAACCTAGAAGATTCGGTGTTGGCCGGATCGGACTTGTGGCCTCGTACCCTCGTACCTCGGTGAACGTTTAATTTCGCGCGCGGATAGCTACTCTAGTCCACGTGTCTCGTCGAAAGTGACACGAGAAATAGTTAGTTCAAAATTTTGTTGCCTGGGCATAAATAGCGTAGATTGAGGTCTCGTTTGAGAGGGCTTTACTTCACTAGTGAAGCTATTTTTTTTTCTTCAGCTCCACGAACAGTTTCACCAGTGGAGCTGAAGCGGTTTTGGTAAACCGTTTGGCAAAATGTCTCCCCTGTGAGAGCATGTTTTTAGGGGCCTGCAGGAGGAGCCGAGAGAAGCCACTTTTTTTTTTTTTTTTTTCTCTATCCCACCCCAAATCACTGTGAGAGCATGTTTTTATAGGCTTCACAAGTAAAGCTATTTTATTTTACCCCGTTTGATAGAAAATGGCTCCAAACAGCTCCTAAAGCCGGTGGAGAAGCCCAGCCAAACGAGGTCTAAGTGTTTATCGAAATGATCAGGCAGCAGCGGCATGGAATAAAACAGCGTGACGACTGTGACTCAACAGCTTGACTCGCAGGTATCATCGTCCCAGGAACGTGAAGAACATGGCAAGCGTTGTTTTCGCTTCCATAATTACCTCCACGACGACCAAACGATTTGCAAAAGGAGATGACCTCCAATTGCGTTCAGAATTCACGGTCAAGTTACCAGACCAGCTGACTGTTCGCTTGGTTGTAAATAATCATAAATTTTCAGTCAGAATAATATTTTTTTTATACTAAACCAGCCAGCAATAATAATCCACGATCACGATAGTATCAGCACCAACCGAACAGGCTGCAGATTATATACGGTAGGACAGGACACCCGTATATATACAGTACGACCGTTCTTTTGTGTTCTTTGTGTATTGTAAATTGTAAAGTCCTACTCCATTATGTCAAGCTTTCGTACAGACTACAGAACATCACGACTCAAAACACATACTTCTGCCCCGAGATTTCGTCTCACGAACTTGAGGCTCCAGACATATCCCAGTCTCCCGGACCTGTTTCGTGTGCCTGATAACAGGGGATGACTAATAATAAACACGGGAACTGTTAGCGCCCGGATGTCCAATCCGGACGCTAGCGTCGGAAGTTCGCGATGTTGCTCCTGGATGCCCTCCGCCCACAACCAGCAACTTCATCCCCATCCCCAACCTCGTATCCATCGCCTGCAACCGAGCCCGCTTCCGTCGGGATGCCCCCGTGCACGCCCGACACGTCCGCACCTCGCGCATCCGCATCTCGTCCCTATCTCCATCTCCATCTTTATCCTCATCCCCATCCCCATCCGTTTGCCTCGCCCCCGCAGGAACACCCCCCACCGCATCGTGCCCCCCGACGACGGCACCCCTCCCCAACGCGCTCCTGTCCCCCCTTCCCCAACGTACCCCCTTCCCCAACTGCAACATCGAAAAAATATGTAGTGCAACATTGATAAACGTACACTGCAACATCGAAAAATATCTACTGCAACAACGAAAAATATCTACTGCAACAAACGAAAAATATGTACTGCAACGTCGAAAAAACATCTACTGCAACATTGAAAAACATGTACAGCAATCTAAAAAAATCTGACGCAACAATGAAAAATATCTACCGCAACAACGAAAAAATGTGCACTGCAACATTGAAAAACATGTACTATAACATTGAAAAAACATATACTGCAACATAAAAAAAATGTGTACTATAACATCAAAAAATTATGATGCAACATTCGAAAAAATGTACTGCAATATCTCAAGCAGTAGTACTGTAACATCGCAAAAACATCAGTTGCAACAACCCCAAAAAAATCTCATTGCAACATTCGAAATCATCTGTTGCAACATTAAAAAAAACTAGTGTAACACGGCGAGATCTGACCTCGAGAGCTCGTCGGAACCCTAGCCACCACCACATCCCTTAGATGCAGAGGAGGAGGAGGAGGAGGAGGAAGAAGAAGAGGAGGAGGAGGGCTCAGATCCAGACCCAGAGGAGGAGGAGCAGGCCTCCGATCTAGATCCCTCCACGAGCTACCTCGTCGGAGCCGCCGCTGTCGTCCTCGTCTCCGATTGGGGTTCGGGAGCCGGGTCCCAGGGAGAGTGGGGGTGCATGGAGGTCGCGGAGGGCGAGGGATAGAGGGAGGAAGGGAGCACGGGTGGGCGGGCGCGGGCCGCGTTGTCCCCGTCCCGAAGATAGCCCGGAGAGCCGGCAGGAAAGCGGGCGGAGGAGCGACACAGGAGAGATCGAGTGTGGGGGAGCGGGCGGAGTGAGTGCGGGAGAGAGCGAGTGGAGGCAGCGGGCGGAGTGGGGGGAAGTGAAGTGCGAGTACATAGCGGTCTGTGGAACAGTGCGTCCGACCACCCCGGACGTCCGGTCTATAGCATTACCGAATAAACACACAATGACAATTCTGCGTGCTTATTGATTTTTACGAATGAAAATGATTCACTCTACTTCCTTTTCAGCAATGATACATTTGTTACCCGTTTCATCTTCTCTTGTGTGGAGAATGTTAGCTGGGAACCCACACGACGTGACACGTATTTACTCACTTTGAATGTGATGAATGATTAAACGAGGAAATTATTTGACGGGGGGCTGATGACTCTGGCCAGTGGCCACGTTGATATTATCATAGAAGACATTAGGAAATATCTTCGGTTATTCAGTTAAGAGATGTGACATACGCCTTCAGTTTCAAAATATAGTTTGTTTTTACGTTTGTCCTAAATCAAATTCTCTAATTTTGATCAAATTTATAGAAAAAAAAACTACAACATCTAATTAGTTTTGTTAAATCCACTATGAAATATTTTTTTTGTTTGAATGCAATGACAAGAGCTTGCCTTTCAATTCACTTAAGAAGAAAAAGAGTTCTATATATAGAATGGGCAAAGCCCAAGGACAAAGCGGCTCACAAAATAAAAACCATTTACGACAAAGGAGGCTGCAAACAACGAGCCCTTCTATGTAGGTCCAAACTTTCTTTGACTGATCCAGCAACTTGAAGGACCATGGCAGGTTGCGCACCTTTCATAACTTTCATATACTAGTTGTAGATGGCTAAGCCATTGACCGCGAGCTTGCGTTCTATAGACTGTCTCCAATGAAGGAACCCAAACGCAAAATCGGTATTACACAGTGCTTTGCCTCGCCAGAATCATCCTCCAAGAGAAGACCCATTCAAAGGACCTATTTTGGGTACGAAGCCATCCAGAAGGCGAAAAAGCGTCGTCGACGAGAGACGACACAAAATCTTGCGCGGGCCCGCGGATGAGACGACGGGCGGAGACAGCGGCCTGGGTCGGAGCTTTGGAGCGGGGAAGACGGCAGTGGAGGAGCCGTGACCGCGACTGGAGGAGTGGAGGAGCCGCGACCGCCGGCAGTGGAGGAGGCGCGCGCCGGGAGTGGAGGAGCCGCGCTCGCCGCGACTGGAGGAGCGACGCCGCCGCAAGAGGCGCGATGGGCGTCGCAGAGAGGGGGCCGCCGCCACACCTGCCTCCGCGCCTGGCCGTCACGCTGGAGCTCCGCCCAGATCCACGCCGCCTGCGGAGGCGCTCCAGAGCCGGATCCCGCTGGGGCGGGCTCGATGGAGCTGCTGCTGGAGGTGGTGGCCGTGGCGCAGGGGCCCGGCGCCATCGACGGCGTGGACGGGGAGGACGTCCCCAGGGGCGCTCCCGCGCCGGAGGTGGCAGCGCCGGCTGCGGTGGCGGTGCCCGACGTCGTCGTTGTTGGGCGCATGGAGGGCCGCGGGGACGGGGGCGCCCCAGCACCAAATCCCGTCAGGGAGGCCTCGGAGCTGCTGCTACCGGGGGTGGGCCTGCGAGAGGAGGAAGGGAAGATGCGGCGGCGCTCGCGAGAGGAAGAAGGGAAGAGGACGCCCTGTTGCGCCCGACGGTTGGAGAACGAAGTTTATGGGTCACGGACGCTTTCACTGTGCGCGATGTAAACCGGGGAATGCGTCTTGCTTTTGGGTCCTCTTCGTTGGAGTCAGTCTAGGAACCGAATGCAGGGTGTTCTTCCATCAATCTACTAGGACTAGGGTGTTGAAATTACATACTGTGTCAGGTCAACCCTGTCAAAGTGCTCCCAAGAAATAAAGTGATATGTACGGTTGTTCTATGTGTTTGACAAGTTAAAGAAACTTATGTCCGGGCTATTAAATAAACATATATGGAAGTAGCGCTCGAAGATACTACAAGGTTGGAGTAGATGTCAGTTACAGAACTTGCTCCGTTTCTCCAAGTACTTAAAAGATTGTTTGGTGTCATTGCCTCACCGATAGGCAATCTACACCCTTAGCTATTTAATGCATCTTCGGATCAATGTAAAATGTTCATAGAAAATTTTTCAACTGACGTAACAAGACTTCAAGATCCATAAACTCCTAATGCCAGGCACTTCCACGCTGTCACGCTATGTCATAAGGATAGAAATCCATTCAGCATCCCTGTGTGTGATGAACTGATGAACATCACCGGCTCCTCTCAGACCGGCTAAACAAACCGGCCACAGCCAGGCAACAAACTGTTGGCCACCACCCCCGAGCAGACACATGCAAACGGCGAGCGAGCCGAGGGCCGAGCCAGTCCCAATCGTACACCCCGGCTATATATATATACATGCAGCCCGCAGCACGATGGCCCGGCCCGAAGCACGCCTTTTTGGCTCGGGCCGAGCCTGGCCCGGCCCGGCCTTCTTCATGCCCGTGCCGGCCCGACCCGGGGAAGCAGGGCGTGCTTGGGCTGCTCCCCCAGCCCGGCGGGCGGCACGGCACTGCCCGGCCAAAAAAAAGAGGCACAGAGCCGGCCCGCTAGTCGGAAGCACGACGCGGCCACTCTCAGTCTCTCACCGCTCCCCCTGTCAAACCATAATCCCCATTCCCAGTCTCTCGCCGCGCCGCGCCTCTCTCTCTCTCACTCTCGTAGTCACTCCACTCCTGCCACCGCCGCGCCCACCAGAGGGTAGAGGAGGATCCTCACCTCCGCTCAGGCGCTCACCTCGACAGATCCGACGTCATGCGTCAACCTCCACGTGGCCAGGGGCTCCTTACCTCCACGAGGTCGCGCCCTGGAAGCGTCGCTGCCGGCGTGCCCCTACGGCCCAACCTCCTCTTGTCGTGCGTGGCCGTCGGCGTCGGGTGCGGGTGCGGCCGGATCCGCCACGGCCCTCTTCCTCGTCTTCACCCCCACGCCTCTGGAAGCCGGCGACCCCGTGGGGTAGATCTGCGGGAACAACTGCAACCACTACACCACAAACGGCGCCTACCACGCCAACATCCAGCGGCTCGCCGCCACGCTCCCCACGAACGCCTCCTCGTCCGGGAAGCTCTTCGCAACGGCCACCATTGGCGAGGTCCTCGACACCGTCTACGCGCTCGCGCTCTCCCACGGCGACGCCGACTCCTCCTGCCTCGTCCGCTACTCCGACCAGAACTTCCACTCCATCCCCTTCTCTTCTCGCCGGATCCGACGTCGAGCGCCGCCACCGCCTCCCGCCTCTCTCAGCCAGCGCCGCCCCCTCGCCACCTGCGCCCGGCCTGGAGGCGACAACGACGCCTCTGTTCCCCTCTCATCGGGCTGCTGGGGCGGCACGTCCTGCTAAGACGCTCGGGCTTTTCAGGCCGGCCCGGCCCGAAAAATGGCCCGACAGGCCATGCGTGGGCCATTGGCCAGGCCCGGTGCCTGGTTCGGCCCGGCCCGGGAGGCACGACGTGCCGTGCCGGCCCGGCCCGATGGACATCTATGACCCCGGCGCACCTCAGCCGAACCCACAAAATCCGACGCCGACCATCAACAGTCCCTGCTACGTGGGCGCGCGCGTTGCCCGTCCCCACACGTCATCTCTGGGCACCGCGCCCTTTATGTACCCGCCAAACCGCAACCCCCCTTCCCGCGCCGGAGCAGAGCCCGGACTCTGCAGCTTGACGCGGCACCGACTCCGGCTCGCCGGGAACGCAAACCCAGCGGCCAGCTCCGGTGAGCCCGTACTATACGAGCTCAGACTCTCTCTCCGACCTCCTGTTTCCTTTCTGTTACCTTCCTCGTCGCCGCCGTCTCGCTTCACGGCAGGGTGGGGCCCGCCCCGGGGGACCGTACGTATCCGGGCGCCAAGACGGGGACGGTGGCGGCGTTCGAGATGGAGGCGGCGGCGATGCGCAAGGCATCGTCGCAGGCGTCGCTGGCGGACCCTGACGACTTCGACCTGACGCGGCTGCTGAACCACAAGCCGCGGATCAACGTGGAGAGGCAGCGGTCGTTCGACGACCGCTCCCTCAGCGAGCTGTCGCTCGCCGGCGCGGGCACGGCCAGCCGCTGCGGATGGGGCTACTACGGCGGAGGGGTGGAGAGCTACGAGAGCATGTACTCCCCAGGCGGCGGGCTGCGGTCCTACTGCGGCACGCCGGCCTCGTCCACGCGGCTCTCGTTCGAGCCCCACCCGCTCATCGGCGAGGCCTGGGACGCGCTGCGCCGCTCCATCGTGTCCTTCCGCGGCCAGCCGATCGGCACCATCGCCGCCGTAGACCACTCCGCCGCCGGCGAAGTGCTCAACTACGACCAGGTAGTATGGTATAACACGACAACGGCATGCTGCTGCCTTTCTCGGACACACTTTCTTGCTCTGTGTCGTGCGTCCTAGTTGCTTTGCTTCTTAGGTAGTTGAATTCTGTTAGTACTCCTATCTTGATCGAGATTCTTTCTGGAAAGTAAGGGGATTATGCTGATCAAGATAGATACTTCAAAACTGTATGGTTACTTGGAAGAACGGGCAAGGGGCCAGTCCAAGAGTAGTATAGTGTAGTGTACACATATTTCGTACCTAGTAGTTGGCACATATTCCCTCTCATCAAAAATACATGCCATGTTTAATTTTTGTACAGTCTTTGACCACTAATTTCTTGTAGAACTCATATCTCTTAATTTCATCAAATTTATGAGATTATATATGTACAGTTGAATACAAATGTACACATATAAGTAATATGCTTGCGAACAAACTAAATGATCTAAAATTTATTGATGTTTGTAGTTTTTAAGGTTTAATTAACAAAACTCTATCCTAAATGATATGTTTTCTGACCGGAGGGAGTATTATTTGATAGTATTATGCAGAATAAGGCCGGAAATATTGTGTGTCGCTAAGTATAATCTTCATTCGTTTGATTGATGCGGGATGGAGCAGCTCACTTGAAGTGCGGTGCGTGCGCGCATGCAGGTGTTCGTTAGGGAGTTCGTCCCGAGCGCGCTGGCGTTCCTGATGAACGGGGAGCCGGAAATCGTGCGGAACTTCCTGCTGAAGACGCTGCTGCTGCAGGGGTGGGAGAAGCGGATCGACCGCTTCAAGCTCGGCGAGGGCGCCATGCCGGCGAGCTTCAAGGTGCTCAAGGACCCCAAGCGCGGCGTCGACAAGCTGGTGGCCGACTTCGGGGAGAGCGCCATCGGGCGTGTGGCGCCGGTGGATTCCGGGTTCTGGTGGATCATCATCCTGAGGGCCTACACCAAGTCCACCGGCGACATGACGCTGGCCGAGACGCCCATGTGCCAGAAGGGCATCCGGCTCATCATGAACCAGTGCCTCGCCGAGGGCTTCGACACCTTCCCCACACTGCTCTGCGCCGACGGATGCTGCATGATCGATCGCAGGATGGTAAGCAAGCAGAGCAGCCGAGTGTCAATGTCGTCGTCAAGAAATCCGTCTGTTAATTAAATAAACCGATCGATCGATTGATTGAATCGTATGCAGGGTGTGTACGGGTACCCGATCGAGATCCAGGCCCTGTTCTTCATGGCGCTTCGGTGCGCGCTGCTGATGCTGAAGCCGGACGCGGAGGGGAAGGAGATGATGGAGCGGATCGTGACGCGGCTGGCGGCGCTGAGCTACCACATGCGGAGCTACTTCTGGCTGGACTTCCAGCAGCTCAACGACATCTACCGGTTCAAGACGGAGGAGTACTCGCACACGGCCGTCAACAAGTTCAACGTCAACCCGGAGTCCATCCCGGACTGGCTCTTCGACTTCATGCCCACCCGCGGCGGCTACTTCGTCGGCAACGTCAGCCCCGCCCGGATGGACTTCCGGTGGTTCGCGCTCGGCAACTGCGTCGCCATCCTCGCGTCGCTCGCCACGCCCGACCAGGCCGCTGCCATCATGGACCTCATCGAGGAGCGGTGGGAGGACCTCGTCGGCGAGATGCCTGTCAAGATATGCTACCCGGCCATCGAGGGACACGAGTGGCAGATCGTCACGGGCTGCGACCCCAAGAACACAAGATGGAGCTACCACAACGGGGGATCTTGGCCAGGTCAGTAAATTATACTTCAGGATCGCCTGTTCGGGCAGTTGTCCCTCTGCACCATGGTTTTCAGAAACGCAAACCACTTGACCTATCTGAATGTACGGTACCTCACCTTTTTCTGCAGTGCTGCTGTGGCTGCTCACTGCGGCATGCATCAAGACGGGGAGGCTGAAGATTGCTCGGCGCGCCATCGAGCTAGCCGAGGCGAGGCTCGCGAGGGACGGCTGCCCAGAGTACTACGACGGCAAGCTGGGTCGCTACATCGGCAAGCAGGCGAGGAAGTTCCAGACGTGGTCCATCGCGGGGTACCTGGTGGCCAAAATGATGCTGGAGGACCCGTCTCACCTCGGCATGATCTCCCTGGAGGAGGAGAAGCCGACCAAGCCGGTGCTCAGGAGGTCGGCCTCTTGGACAGTGTAAGGCAACGGTCAAAACTTTTAGTCAGAAAGACACAAGCAGGATCGGAGTTCTTGTTCTTTGAGCTAACACTTCGATTTTCTCTGCAACTTCTTGCTTTCCGAGTTCCTACCGGCAAAGTACGCATGTCCAATGTTTTGGTGGGTTCCTATCCAGTTGCATGATATGTAAGTTTCTTTCATCGGGGAAAATAAGGAAACAACGAAAAGATTTTCCGTGTCATTTCCATGGCAAGAAGATGGCAAATTTTAGGTGAATCAACAGCTCATATTTTGACTCAACTTGTTGTGTAAGTGCAAATGCCGATACTAAGCTTTTAAAACTTTGGGGAAAAAATAGAGATACGACTAATCAAATAAAGTAAAGTATTTAGATTACATTAAAATATAGATTTAGTTATAGAGAAATAGAAAACAATATCCAGAAAAAGTTAGAAAATTTCCAAAACATTCTTATCAATGTATAAACATGTTTTAAAAACTTTGCATGTCAAAATTATGAGATACAACTAGCATGAGTGCAACAAACATTAATGTCAAGTGTATTCATGCTGGTTGCACATTATTTTTGATATTGCAGAAAGTTTTCAAAACACGTTTATATAATAAGATCCCTCAACCGCGCAGTCTACATCTTTTTTGTTACTGTTCCTACCATTGTGCACGTTTCAGCTACTGTTTGTCAGCCTTTGCGCTACTGTTTAAAGCCTGTTTTACTGTTTGAAACTCTGCTCTATTGTTTGAACACTGCTCACACATCACGCCATGTTTTCACTATGCCGCTACGCGTGTGTTCGGTAGTATATATCAATTAGAACGTTTTCAGAATTTTTTAGACTTTGCTCCATAGTTTTTCTCTTTCTCTCTAGCTAAATAAATATTGAAGCATCTAGAGATTTTTCATGTGATCTAAATATTTTACTAGAAGCATATCCCGCGTGTTGCTGCGGAAATTGCAGATTAGTGGATTGTGTAGTATGATGACGTGGACAATAAAATGCTTATATGTCCTGCCGATGTGGACATTGCGGTCGCATGTGCTAGTGGATTTTAATTGTATGTGATAGTGTATTGCCTAGTTGAACGGCTTGCATGTTGAGATAAATAGCTAGTGGGGTTTTGCTGAGTGAATTTTAATTCTATGTGATAGTGCATTGCCTAGTTGGACAGCTTGTATGTTGAGATAAATAGCTAGTGTGTTTTTGCTTTACAATGTTGAGACAAATAGCTAGTGGGGTTTTGCTGAGTGGATTTTAATTCTATGTGATAGTGCATTGTCTAGTTGAACGGCTTGCATGTTGAGATAAATAGCTAGTGGAGTTTTGCTTTATAAGAGTATAAGATTTGGATTTGTCGTGTCTCGATCTATCTCTAAATTTTCTCTTGATTTTTTTTAAACTTTAGATACATTTTCTGTGGTTTAAAAAATATATCAAATATTTATGATTTTTTATTAAAACAGAGCAAAACCACCTTCAAAACCACTCCAAACCCGTGCATGGAGACAATGTGAATGATTTTGAGAGTCTAAGGGGTAAGATGTGTGGCTATGGAGTTTGAGAAGAAAATTCAAATTGCGATGATAATTCGGAGAGGTAGAATAGTTTTTTTTAGCTCAGTGAACTTTAACTTAGTAATAGCGATGATAATTCGGAGAGGTAGAATAGTTTTTTTTAGCTCAGTGAACTTTAACTTAGGGCTTCTCCAATGGCCAGACTCATGATCCAACGTGGATTGGCAAAAGAGACTCAGACTCATCACCGTTGCAGAAGTCCGATACATGACGAAGAGAGAAGAATCGACCCCTACTTGAGAGTTGACTCGTCGTTAATAAAAAAAACAGAGTAGGCCCACCCCTCGGACAGATAGGCCGCTGAACCGAGTATAGGAAAATAAGTGCGGGAGGATGGGAAATAATCTGGAGTGATTATTTTACTTTTTATATTTAGGCCCCCGCTAGTTTCGTTTGGCAGTCGGCTCTATGGTAAGTTTTTAGGATTTACAATGGCTAAACAGATAGCTCATATAACTCACAGACAGTTGTTGTCTATTTGACTATCTATAAATCGTTTAATGTTTGCATGTAGCCGTGATCAATCATGAATATCATTTCTATGTACCATTATGTGTACCATTGTATTGTTAATTGATACAAAACAAATCATTCAAAGTAAATCATATATATTATATATATAATGTAATATAATATATTTCATAACTCAAATATAATATACGATCTTCTTCCCCATAAATCAAATATGATTTAAACATTTATGTCTAATTTTCTTTGTTTCCATGGCGTTTCCATATATGCTCAACAAGATCATCCCTAAGTTGTCTATGTGTTGGCCGTGCTTGGATAGCGGAATTCCTTCTAAGCACCTCCGCGAAGCATGGATTGGGGTTATCACTTGTATGCACTTCAGGCGGGAGCACTATTGTCACGCTTGCATTCTCATTCAAATCCAAGGAAACTCTAACCAATTCCTTCTCATCCTCCACTATCATACTGTGAAAGATAACACAAGCTTGCATTATGTTGGTAATGTCTCCCTGCTTCCATAACCTTGATGGTCGACGAACAATATAAAAGCGAGATTGCAATACGCCAAATGCACATTCGACATCTTTCTTCGCTCCTTCTAGCATCAATGCAAACAATTTGTCTTCATCCATTTGAGGGGCTGATATTGTCTTCATGAAGACCGCCCATTCTGGATATATTTTATCGGCGAGATAGTAGCCCATATCATACTATGTTCCATTTACGGTGTATTGTACCCTTGGAGCTTTCCCTTTTAGGACATTGATGAACAGTGTGACTTGTTTAGGACATTGATGTCGTTCTAAGATCCGGCGGTACCAAAAAAAGCATGTCATATACGAAGATTATGAGATGCCACTGCTTCAAGGATCATAGCAGGAACACCTTTGTCGCCACGTGTGAACATGACCTTTCGCACAATTCTTCCATGCCCAATGCATACAATCGATGCTTCCCAACATTCCTGGAAAACCACGAGTCTCATTTTCTTGTAAGATTTTTTTCTAGTTCATCGCTTGTAGGAGGGCGCAGGTACTCTTGACCAAAACATTCAATCATCCCTATGGCAAATTTTCCTAGAATCTCAAAACAAGTGATTGCCGTAATTTTTAGTACCTCATCAAGTTGGTCGGCCGACAAGCCATATGCTAGCATCCGGATTGCCGTGGTACACTTCTAAAGGGGTGAATGTCCATCCCTACCAGTTGCATCAACTCTTTGGGTAAAATAAGGATCCCAATTGCTAAGAGTTTGCACGATGTGCAGGAATAATGGTTTATTCATCCGAAACTTTATACGGAACATCTCATCGGTGTAGATAGGATTTGTAGAAAAAAAGTAATTAGCGACAAGATCATCATGACCTACTTCTCGATTCCTTGGTATGTACCTCCTTGGTCCACTTTGTCATCGGCGGTGAATCACAGATGATGTTCCTCCTTCGATGTCAGCCTTCAATCCATCTCCAATCTTCCTCACAAATTCTTCTACAATTTCATCCTCCGCTAGGAAACCTTCCATGGTGAACACCTCTGTAGGATCAAAGGCATCGGCTTTTGGTAGATCATCTTCATCATCGTTTGGTGGATGTGGTTCCATAATACTGGTAAAAACAACTACAGATCCTATGCCGACTGAATGGAGCCAAGCCACCTTTTTATAGTCCGTAACCTACGACTAGATGGAGATTCATACAGGAGATATGCAGTCGGTGGACAGTTTCACAAGGAGACATGCAGACAGTTGACTGTTTCACATAGGATACATGCAGATAGGTAACTAAAAAATCAAGTGACATGCAAGTAACTGAAAATTCAAGTGACATGCAGGAAACTAAAAATTCAAGTGACATGTAGGAAACTAAAAAATCCAAGTGACATGCAGGAAACTAAAAAAACATGACATGCAGGTAACTGAAAAATCAGACGTTTAGCACATTCACACAGGGAGACATGCAAACATTTAATAGGTTTACACAGCAGGTTCCATACAACATGTTCCATACAGCTAAGACCGAAACACTAATACTAAAACAAGACTGAAAATTATCATGCCATCAGACAACTAAGACTAAAAATTATTATGCCATCGGACAACTAAGACCGAAACACTAAGATTGAAAATTATCATGCCATCGGTAGAATTTTCAGCACATCTCACTATGGCTTTCTCCTTTTTCCTGGAGTAGAAATGAACAGATATATCAAGGATGGGTGCAGGTAACTGACAAGTAACATACATGTAACTAAAACAGCATGTGTGCATACCTGACTAAATCATTTCAGGAAATAATGTCTTCCTAAAACACTTCATAGCAGCAACACGCTCAGCTTTTTCTTCATCGGACATTGAACTTGTATTTTGAGAGATGAGAGTGTTGTAAGCATGCATCATCTTTGATTCCTTCTTAAGCCTTTTTGCCTTGGTGGTCTCCTTAGCTATAAGATGTGCCAGTCTTGTGCCAATACCTTCATGCGGTTTGCATTTAAATCTTCCTAGATTTTGCTAAAATTTTCAAGCTTCTCCACATCAATCGCCGATTCCTTAGATTTCCCATCATCATCCAAATTTGATCCTTTGGACTTCCCTTTTGTAGCACGAGCGGCCTTTTTGGCTGCCTTCTGTCCAATAGGTCGCTCATGCATTTCTTTAGTATCATCATCTTACTCCACTTCTCCTTCAATGTGATACGACTTCCTTTTACGCGCATTCCTTAGGTCTTCATTGTATGTTTTCCACTTTGGCACCTCTCGGCATATTTTCCAAACATTCTTTAGCACAAAGGGACCTAGCTTTGCCTTTTTGTTGTCTACCAAATATAACTTGTCTGCTGCATCAATCCACATCTGATCAGAATACCCACTTGTGAATAGCCTGCGAGCCTTTAGATATGCACATTCATACAGATCAGTCCACCAATTAATCTTGTGCCATCGATCATTGCCTTGCTTTGAATTTCTTTTCCTATGTGACTAGATAGTCATGTTGTATGACTTAACAACATCACCCTAATAATGCTCGTTATTCCTATCAGCTCCGACAGATGAATCTGTTGAATTTTTCAACCAAGCACTCATCAATTTCTTGTCTTCTTCTGGTGTCCACATGATCCGTAGTCCTGACATTCTCTGTATCGCTATCAACATCAATAGCCTGCTGGTCAGATAAAACTTCCACTTCTTGAGACGAACTTCTGCAGTTGTTAGGTTGTGGTGCACCCATTGAGGCAAAACTAATGCCAACATCGACGTGCCTTGGTGCCTTGAAAGGTGCATAATGAGATGGAACACCAACAAAATGTGAATTCTATGATAATAGGGTTGGTTGTTGAATAAACCCATAAATCCACTAGGGGGATGTGTGTTGTTGTCCCTGCAAGTATATATTTCTTATCAAATTTCTGTTGGATATGTATTTATCAAACTAACAGACAAGTAAAATAAGTAAAAGAATTCAATAACTAGAAAAAAATCAGTAGCTAGAAAACATTCAATTATCAATTCTAGTGAACTGACAACATCCAGTAGCTAGAAAAAAAAATCAATGATCAATTCTAGTGAACTGGCCACATTCAATAGCTAGAAAAAATAAAACGGTGATCAATTCTAGTGAACTAACAACATTCAATAGCTAGAAAAAAATTAGTAGCTACAAAACATTCAGTAGATAGAAAAAAAATCAGTGATCAATTCTATTGAACTGATAACATCCAGTAGCTAGAAAAAAAATTCAATGATCAGATAATTGTTCAGTTATCAGTAACTGAAAGCATTCAATAGTTAGAGTTGCAGGTTCCATATATTAGCATGTTTAACTGAAAAAGAACTAACTGAACTACCACTATTTCTCTGTTGTCTAGAAAATCACCAAGGCAACATAGCATATAGGTAACTAAAATAGAATCGCAGAACGTAGCAGGATAGATTTTCCTATGATGGCAAAACGTAGCAGGATAGATTTCCCTAGATGAGCAGAAATGCAGAATACGAATTCAATCAAATCAAGGCTATAGCCTATAGCTAAACGCGAGAATTGAAGCAAAAGGATTACGATGCCGGTTCCCAATTTGATTGATGTAGAGGAGAACTTGGACTGGTGGAGGCACATCTGCCATGTGAAGAGGCAACTACGCCAAATCCGACTAGGTAGCCTCGCCTACCATGGATTGGTGAAGAATCCAAGGCATCTGCCAGGGATTGAGGATGAATCGTACCAGCAGAGGAGTTGAGTGTTGGGGACGAGCTGCTTTCGTGACCGAGGAAGGGTGCTGCCACGCCGTTGAAACCAGCGAGGTTGGGTGCTGGGGATGAGCCACTTCCACGAGGAAGTCTGCTCGCCCCTGTCGCCGCCGGTGGCGTTGCTCGGGCAACGGCGGCTGCTCGGCCACTGGCACGCGTGGGCCGCGGTAGGGGTTTTATTCGGCTCTACCGCGCCACGGATCAGGGCGCGACAGTGCCGCGCCAAGATCGGTGGTGCGGCAGGCCTTGCCCCGTCAGCATTCAGCGATTCTGGTCGCCGCCACGTCAACCCTCTGCCGCGCCACCATGCATGGCGCGGTACAGACATTTGGCCACGCTAGGGTAATAGGCGCGGCCAAAAGTGTTGGTTTTTTTAAAAAACCGACCGTATTAGATTTAAAATTAATTTCTAAAAAATGTTAAAATTAAAAAAAAATCCCCCACCGCCCATGCCTCCGCCCAGCGCGGCCGAGTCCCTGCCCTCGCCCGATGCCTGAGCAGCGAGGCCAAGGCCCGAGAGTAGCGCCTACCCGATAGCAACCGCCCGAGTCCCGACGCTGCGGCGTTGCCTGTGCCTACGCCCCGACGGTGACCCGGGGTCACTGATGCAAGCCTCCCACACGGCACACACACCCGGCGCCCAGCGTCAACACCAGCGCACACCAACGCATCAACGTCAGGTCTCAACGACCGCCATCGTCTGTGACTATGTGTCTCCTAGTCCCCAGTCAGATCTTGACGGTAGATTTATGTGAATATCAGGTAGTTTGGGAATCCTCGGACCTGAATCCCAATTATCGGATACCCGAAACATCAGGTAGTGGTTTTTCGGGGCTAACATCGGGTAGTGTCAGGGACCAATATTAGGGTACCCGAAGAGAAGGAGCTAATGACCATCAACATTGATTCGTCCGCGCGATCAAGAGCGCGACTACACCGCTTGCCGGGTCCCTTCTCGTCTGACTACCGAGACCATGGGCCCTGCTTCGTCTGACCCTCGAGGGTTGGCTCCGCCTCGATGGGCACTACAGCCACGAGCCCCGTCTCGTCCAACCCCTGAGGGTTGACTCAGCCTCAAGCTAACTCCTGAGGGCCGGCTCGGCCTCGCCCGATGTCTGGGGGCCGGCTCCACTTTGCCCGATGTCCAAGGGCCGGCTCCGCCTCGCCCAACGTTTGGGGGCTAACTCCGCCTCACCCGACGTCTGCGTGCGACTCCTTCGTAACGATGCACACAAATAAGACAGGGCACTCAAGTCAACCACAATACCGAGGATCGTACCCTGTACGCCTGCAGGAAAGTACCGTTAGGACATGACAGAAGGGCACTTTATGACCTTCTAGGCATGACAGAGCCCAAACAGTATTGTAGGCGTCGACATTTATCTTACAGTGTTGTGGGCGCCGCCATTTGCCCTCGGGCATGGATCCTGACGGAAGCTCACGACAACCACTACGGTCCAGGAGGAAACTCGCACCACCTACAATAACGGACGTGTGGTTATTGCACCGTCTGCTCCCTATATGGCCGTGGATCAACACCTTAGTCCGCCGCCTCGTCTGTCGGGGCGGGATGGGACTTGACAACTCACTGACAATGCCAGGACATGGCATCATCAGCGAAAAGACGCTCAACGCGGCCCTAGACATGCGCCCCGCGTGGGGCTATCCCTGCCACCGCCTGCCATGTCAGCGGGGCCCGCACAGAAGAAAAGGAAGACCCGACATCCTTGAAGGACCTCATTTGCCTCTGGTTTTCTTTCTTTTTTCTTCCATCTGTAATCCCTGCTCTCCCTTGGCCTATAAAAGGAAAAACAGGACACCCCACTAAAGGGATCAATTTTCATCACATCACACATCACGCCACGTAACTGAGCAGCAACCAAGCTCTCAGCACCCATTCGACCTTTTCCATCAGACTTGGGATCCGTCCCTCTCTCGTTCATTTGTAACCCCTACTGCGAACTTTTTAGTGTTAATAACACGAACAGCTGCCACGAACTGGGCGTAGGGATATTCTGTACGAACCAGTATAAACCTTGTGTCTTTTTAGCATACCATCTGGGCCAGACGCGCATTAACACAAATTTACTCGTTGGTGTTTACTCGAAATACCGATAAGTAACATTTTTCATTATCGGAATATCTTATTACCCGAACTACCTGACCCAAAATATTCGGGTAACCCGAACACCCAGGGCCAGCGATAAACATATTAGATCCACGGCAAAATCACTAGGATCGTGTTTGGTTAAGTCATATCCTGATTTCGCTTAATAGTTATCGTTCCGTAGAATCAAACCAACCATCCATCTATTTAGATCCTAATTAATTATATTTTATAAATTATGGATTTTAATAGTCTAGACTATTATGGACCTTACAAATTACTCTCTTCATTGAAAAATAATTGTACTTTGAGAAATCTTTTTTAAATGACTAGTTTTATTAGAAATATTGCCAACATATTTATTATAAAAATAGTATATTATTACACTGTAAATTTAACAATATACTGTTAATTTAATTTAATATAATTTATTACACTTCACAAATGTTAATGTATTTATATATATTTAATTAAAATGGAATAAAATTGAGACGGGCACGCACACGGCACACCGGACTGCAACTCTACAAGAAGCAAAAGTTTTCTGGGTTCTCTGGTTGACGTCACCCTCTTTGTGTTGGTCCCGCGGTATTAAAATAAATTGATTGACAAAACCAAATTCTCACCGACAAGTGGGCCAACGCCAGCTGTGGTCCGCGGCCGTGGGCGTGACTTTTCCCCTTGAGCAAGAACAAGAGACTTTTCTCCGTGTGTCATTATAAATGTTTTCGTGTCCTCCATGTCACTTTCATTAGTTTAGGCTCTAATATCGTTCAACTACAGGTGTAAAAAGACAAAAATGCTTTTAAGTTCAAATATGTTATTAATTTTTTTTTGAGCATCTTAATGACTCCAAATGAAAAAACTCAAAACTAGAAAGTTAGATCTATAATTTTTATATAATTTTTTCATTTAATTCCGCAAAAAAAAAATGATTTTTCTAAGATATATTAATCATATCAAATCATATTTTTTTATGAAATTAAATAAAAAAAATTATATAAAAATTATAGATCTCGACGAGATCTACAACTTTCTAGTTTTGAGTTTTTTCATTTAAAGTCGTTAAGATGCTAAAAAAATTAATAACATATTTGAACTTAAGGGTATTTTCGTCTTTTCACACCTGTAGTTTGATGGTGTTAGAGCCCAAACTAACAAAAATGACATAAAAGACACGAAAAAGTTAGAGTAGTGACACTAAAAATCGCTGAAATTTTTTAAGGACACACAGCTATTAGGATCTTTTATAATGAGTCTCCAAGAACAACTCCCCTCCTCTTGCCATAAAAACCCGAGGAGATGCTACACATTTTCCGCACACTCCCCAAGCAATTTCCATTTCCACCACCACCACTCTCTTCCTCGCAGCGCGCACCAACCCGCCGCCGTCTACTGCCACTCCGCCTCCTCATGGCCTCCCCTACGGCGGGTGATGCCCCCCTCGCGGCTCCGGCTCCGGCGGCTGACGCGACGGACGCGGCCCTCGCCGCCGCGGCCGCGGTGCCGGATCCAGACGCAGAGTTCGGGTTCCAGCGCCCGGAGCTCGGGAAGGAGAAGCTGGTCGGGACGGTGGGGTTCCACGAGCGCCATGTGTTCCTCTGCTACAAGGGCCCGGACGTGTGGCCGTCCCGCCTCGAGGCCTCTGAGTCTGATCGCCTCCCCCGCCTCCTCGCCGCCGCCATCAAGGCCCGCAAGCCCAATCTGAAGAAGACCGTGAGCATCCATATGGCTCCCTCCTAATTTTTATTCGTCTCAGAAATTAGCTGGTTCGGTACCGCGTTGTGGTTTTTGGTACGCTTTTGGCTGGGTTTTCCGTAGTTGATTTGGGGGAATTGCCAACTGGAAGCTGGTGATTTGGATTTTGGACCCTTTTTTAGAGTAAGTATTCAACTAGCTCCAGGTATCACGTGATCTAGTATGGTTGGTTTGTCTGCACACGGGCGAGGTTAGTTTGGGTTTTACGATCCTTGTCGACAGAGTGCTTTGGTGGATGTTCTGTTCGGTTGTGATTATGGTTTTCGTCGCTGAATTCGCCACTAGAATCTAGGGATGCTGATATTTAATGCTTTGCGCCCGTTCTAACTACACCTTGTTGTCTGTGGTTGCTTATGAGGCCTTAGTGTGAACTAGTGAAGATTTTGGCTGCTACTTGATCTTTTAGTATTGTCTGTTGGATATCTGAATCTGTGAACTAGTGAAGATTTTGGCTGCTACTTGATCTTTTAGTATAGTCTGTTGGATATCTGAATCTTGGCTTGGGGATTGGACTTGGCATAGGAAACACTTCGTACTATTGGGCTCTGCGACTCTAGCTTTAGTTGCGGTTTGGCATTTATGTTTTGAATTTATAATATGTTCGGTTTTGTTTAACTGGACTGTGCACGGCTGGCCATGAATTGATTGGCTTAATACATCTATTTGTCTGGATCCCATCATCATAATTTGGATTCTGCTTACATTTTGTTTATCCATATTCCATGATTCTATTCTGATGCTGAAGTTTAAGAGGTATGAACTATGTATGGCTCCTCTACCTGTTAGGGTTATGTTGATGTTATTCATGGTTCCATTCCAATCCCATCTGTTGATGTTGTGGACCCTGAAGTCATGAATCGTGTTTTTAGTAGTTTTGGTAGGACATCTGAATCATTATTCGGGGATTTGCGCATGGCTCAGGAATTGTGTATTATTGGGCTCTGTGAGTCTAGCTTATGTTCTGGTTTAGCTTTTATGCTTTAACTGTATATATGTTCTGATTATTTTAATTGGATAGAACCCTAGTGCACCTTTTTTAATTCGAAATGTAGTTGTTTATCTGGATCACTTTTTGCTTGGCACCCATGATGCATTTCCAGTGCTTAAGTATAAGAGGTAGTTAATGAACATTATATGGTTCTTCTGCTCCTTGTTTGGGTTCTTTACATGGTTATTTGCTAATGGTACCATGAGTTGGTGCCAATTTTCGTTAATGATTATTTGAAGCTTGAGTGGTTATTTGCCCTGTTTGGTTTTTTCAAAGTTACTTTAGATTCAACTAGTCTCTGTTTCCCCCCTCAAGTGCCATCTAAGTAATAGCTTACCGTAGTGGGTTTAAGTCCATGCTCATTTTCTTTCGTGGGAATCATTGATATTCCAAATGTTCTTCGCATATACTATTATGTGTGTTCAGCTATGACTTGAATGGGTTTGACATATATTGGTTGAGCTCCAGGGTCGACTTGTTCCTAATTGAATCATTTTAGTCCGAAACATAAAAATCACTGCCTCTATTATTTATGAGTGTTGCCATTCATCATATGATTTACATAATTGATGGTTTGGAAGAAATGCAAAAACATGTCCTGTGTGTCTATAAGATGTTGCCAAATCTATTGTCAGTTTGTCACTGTTCAGGTCTTTAGGTTTCTGCTCTGTTATCCAAAGTATATGGTAGAACCCGAACTGTTCTAACTGTGGGAGAAATAATTTGTATCACCTCATATAATATAGGCACCAAACTGATTTTGACTATTGCTGTGTCCCAAATAACAAATAAGCAACTAGTGCTTTCGGTATATAGGCTCCTTGAGAGGGTATTACCTAATTGTTTTGATCTATTGTCTTCTGGGAGCATGTTGTTATTGCACAGTTGTAACTTTTGGGGTGATATTTTATAGTATTAAGAATATTGATTTGTCCACTATGTGGCTTGTTTATGTTCTTTTTGAAAAGAAATGCTTTCAAAAAAGGTTGTAAGTTCGGTAGTTTTTGCTAATTCATCCCTGTTTTACATATATACATATATATATCCAATGACTGCTATATACTACCACGTCACAGATCAAATTGACCATCTGTGAAGGAGAAGATGGCACTGAATCATCAAATGGAGATGTGTTGATCTTTCCAGATATGGTCAGATACAAGTAAGCTGCAAGCGTGCTAACTAATAAACATGTGGTATTTAGGCTTCAAAGTCAACTATTTGTTAATTTTCAATCTGCGACATATGTTTGCAGAGGGCTGACCCATTTTGATGTCGACAACTTTGTTGAAGAAGTGCTTGTGAAGGATATTGACTGGCTTCCTGGATCTCCTGAGCCTATGAGTGGTTCCTATGTTTTTGTTTGCTCCCATGGAAGCAGGGACAAAAGGTGTGGTGTTTGTGGACCTGCTTTGATTAAAAGGTTCAAGGAAGAGATAAATGGACTGGGACTTGATGGTCAGGTGTCTGTCAGTGCATGCGCACACGTGGGAGGTCATAAGTATGCAGGAAATGTCATCATTTTCAGTTCTGATGCTAAGGGAGGTGTGACTGGTCATTGGTAAGGACTGTTATTAAATTAACATTAACCCTTCACTTTGTCTTGTGCAACTATTGTTTTTTTTTACTTTTGCATATGCACATTCTGTCCATTTATAATCCAATTAGTGCTCACTACAATTGCAATTGTAGGTATGGTTATGTTGTTCCTGATGACGTGCCTGTTTTGCTGCATAAACATATTGAACAAGGAGAAATTGTGGACCATCTATGGAGGTATCCTCCTTGTTAAACCCTTGTTCTCCTATCTGTATACCATGGGTTGAGAACTTAGAATTGTTTACTCATCATTTACATCTTATCATGTTGTGGAGTCATGAATGACTAGATGTCGGTTCCCAGCCTATTATATTGCTCTTTCTTATCCTGCAAAGTACATGCTTATGTGAACATGTGTAATATATTCTATGATTAATCATACAAAAAAAAACCTGCATAATGTTCTAGTTTAATTGCATTACTTAAAGTAGTACTGTTAATACATCCTTTTAGTAATGCTTAATTTTAGCTTCAATGGAGAATTGGAGATCACGATGTTCAAAACTATGTGCATTTCGGTAGTCTAATGTATATTATGGGGCCAAAGTCTTAATTTGAATTTTGTGCATTTGAATTTTGCACTTGTGCATTAAAGTTGTTCAAGACAATGCACTATAAGCATGCGTGAATCTGTGTTCTTGTATAGTGCATTTTCTGTTCAGCCATGCTCATACACAGGAGATTTCCTATATGAACTTCATATTTGAAATCCTTTTTAAATTATCCTCCTTTATTGGTGTGAGTTTATCCAGAATCTCAGTGTTGGATTTGTCTGCGCTATGTCAAATCACTCACTTTGTATGTATTGATCTGCTCATGAGGATAGCTGATCAAGAATGATATTTCATTAATGCTTCGCTGGAATTCTCCAACTGCTTAATGTGGAATGTCGTAGCAAGTCTACTTCCTGGTTGAATTTGATACTCATGTATATGTCTTTGTACTTCTAGTTGCACCAACTTCAGAACTTAAAGAATGACCCTTACATGGCAAGCTGTTCAGTGTTCATATTCACAGTTCTTTGTTGCAATAGAAGAATGGTGTTTCCTGAATCTAATAATGCATGTTCCAAATCCCTTTTGACTTTTTGTACTTGTGTTACAAGGCACTGGGGCCACCAAATTAATGCTTTCTGCCTCCATTGCTAATTTGCTATGTTCAAGCGATCCTACAATATATGTTTGATTGATAGCTGAGTGTTTCTTTGTCCTGGGGTTCTTATGTGTGTGCTATATATGGTGTCTTGCAGGGGGCAGATGGGTTTATCCGAGGAGCAGCAGAAGCAAGCTCTCGAGCTTCGGAGCATGCTAAATGGTGGCAAAGAATCCCTTGAAGAAACCGGAACAGATGGTGCTTCTTGCAACCCTGCAGCAGCTGGTGGATGCTGCCAAGGCAATGGTGGCTTCACCTGCTGCCAAACTGACCTGCCAAAGGAAAAACAGGACAAGAGTATCGCAGCTGATCAGAACCCCAAGAGCTCTGAGGAGAACGACAAGGAGGGTGGTGCTGGCAGCAAGAAGGGGAATACAAAGACTTGCCCGATGCCCACCTGGTTTGAGACCTGGGAGAGAGCTGACACCTATGCCGCTCTTGCTGCTGTCGCAGCTGCTGCAGCGGTGTTTGTCTCTGTCAGAATCTACAAGAACCTCAACTGAAGAACTTGAGAGATCCTTGAAGAGGTGCCCAAAACAAGTCTAGGTGAAACAGCTTATTGTGGTAAAACAGTCTGGGATGAGAATAATATTTACCTGTGCATAGTAATGCGAGGCTTAGAACCTTAAAGTAGCGTTTCTGGAGATGGTGATGAAAAGGTGTTGCGGCTACTGTGTTCTCGTGTGTAAACTCCTTGTGAACGTCCACTGCTATCGAAGTTTCGATGCCTTAGCTGCAGTTAATCATAAGCAAGGCGATGGCCTGGGCATCAACATTCACTGTGATGATGTTATCTTTTGTTTGGATTTTGGATGTTCCGGAGCATCGAGGTATTAAAACAATGTCAGGTTGATTGGAAAATATGTTCATCTGATGCAGAAGTTATCTCCCTCTTTTTTCTTTTTCTTTTTGAAATTTGAACTTTGAACTTCCTTTATCGACAACCTGTGCGTGCATGTTTCAATGGTGAACCCGGCGAGACGGCAATGGATTTTGCATGAAGCCATGGAGGCTGTAGTTGCTGCTGAAGATCGCGGATACATGTATAGGGCGCCAACGAACGGTAATTGCGGCTGACGATCGCAGATACATCTCTGAAGGTCTCTGATGCATAGTCTGATGGTCATCTTAAATGATGCTATCTGGTCGGAGCTTTCTGTTAACCTTTTGCTGTCATTCAGCGGTTGCTGTGTGATCACCAAATTCAAAACTAGTAGAGCAAGCATGTGACCTGTGAGATCGTAGAGCGAGCATGTGACTGTAAAGTTTACCAGTGACATGGACATGGCATTAGAAAGAATAGGCATAAACCGTACCGAAGAGTGAAGAAATCGGTCATAATAACTACTCTTCCCTTTCCAAACCGTAAGTCAATTTCTTCGCCCCCCGTCATTTTTTTTTTCTGATTTTAACCAGGTTTATAGAAAAAAATATACAAAAATATCTTTAACCAGGTTTATTAGGCACACTATGAGATATATTTTGATAGTACATTTATTTTATATTGATAAAATGTGACCAACCTAAGAAAAATCATGCTCTTTTTCATTAACAAGAAATTAGGCATCCAAATTTAAGTTGAAGACTAAAACCAAGATGGTTAGGTGCATTACCACATCCTCTACCTAACCACTTGAGCTAGACTCACTTCCTTTATTTAATGTTTTGGATTGGATGTTAATTATTATTTTTTTACAAAATTGGTTAAAGTTTGACAAGTTGACTTGGAACAAAACTAAATCGACTTCCAATTTGAAACGGACGGAAAAAAATATGAAAATGACAATGTCTTGTAAAGGCGTTGCAGGACATCAGTACAATCAGGACTTGCTGAATTATAGATGTGAACTTTAAGAAAGTGTAAAGTACCAAAAAAAAAAGAAAAAAGAAAAACAGGTTGAAGAGACAAATCTACAGCACCAACCATCTGCTAAAAACGTAACATCAGAAAATCCTACATTCAGTGGCAGAAACAAATATAGTAAAGTAAAACCCACATGTTTGCTAGAAGAAATCAAACTCCAAGTAGCCGTCAGCACCTTTCTGGGGTGCACCAACGGAAGCATCAGCAGCTCCCGATGGCGATGAAGGATGCTTTGATGGCCTCTCAATCTCGACAGGTTTTGGTACCTCTGGTGGGCTTGCACATCTTATAAGTGCCCAATTCACGCCCTCAAAGAAGGGATGCTGCTTGATCTCCGTGGCTCCACGCTTGTAAGCCAACCGTTGCTGGGGCTCCTTCACAAGTAGACTCCTGATCAAATCTCTTGCTGAGAAGCTCACAACCGGGTACTCTGGGAAGCGCAACTGCTGGCCAATGACATTGAACAGTGTAGCCCGGTTGCTGGATCCCTTGAAAGGTGTCTTCCCGAACAGCAGCTCGTACAAGAATATCCCAAAGGTCCACCAGTCGACAGCACTACCATGGCCCTCACCTTTGATAATCTCAGGGGCCAGGTACTCGTGTGTCCCAACAAATGACATTGACCGTGCATCGCTGGGCTCTGCTATGAGCTCAGGCCAAGGGTTGATCGGGGTGGCAGCTTCAGGTTTTGGTTTTCGATCTTTCTTAGACTTCGAGAACAAGCGTGGGCCAAAGCAGGTGGTTGGGGCTGCACATGATGGTTGAATAATGCAGGACGGCTCAACACAGTAGCCTTGGCTGTTCTTCCTGAGTGCTTCTGCATCAGGGTTTGAGGATTTAATCAGTGTTGGACTGACTGCACAGCGAAGGGAGAGGTCGAAGTCTGAGAGCATGATGTGCCCATCCTCCCGAACAAGGACATTTTCAGGCTTGAGATCACGGTATATGATACCGAGCATGTGCAAGTATTCTAGTGCTAGGAGGACTTCTGCTATGTAGAATCTGCAACATGAGAAGATTTCATTAGCGAAGCACCTCAGAAGGTGGAAAACAAGGCAGCAAGCTATAGATTTTTTTTCAGTCATGATGATTTCAAACTAATGAACTCGAAAACCTTAACTCTATTAGGTAGTTAGGCAGTGAAATGCAATATATGCAGATGGTAATAAAATGCAGACAAGACATACTTGACAGCTTGCTCCGGAAAATGTTTGCCAGGCTGCCTCTGTCGAAGAGTGTGAAGGTCTCCCCCTGGGCAGAACTCCATAACTAGGCAGGAGAACTTATCGGTCTCAAAGTGAGTGTAGAGTGTAGGAAGGAAGGGATGATCCAGGCATTGCAAAATCTCCTTCTCTGTTTGAGCTCGAAGCAACTTTTTACGGCTTGCTAGTGACGCCTTATCCATAACCTTCATCGCGAAATGGCTCTTAGTCCCACTCAATTCAGAGAGATACACACTGCCAATATCGCCACAGCCTAACCTCTTCAACAGCCTGAAATGACTCAACCCAAGGATCCCATCTCTAGTTCTGATCATCTGAATTGCCTCCCATCGCGAATCATTCGCCTTGTGAGGCTTTGTGCTGCTACTCATGCTACTACATGAGCTCTCATCACTGATATCACTGCTTGTGCTAGGCCTGCATCTTCCACTATTGCCCCTGTCACCAATCTCGGATGGATCAGTGAACTTAGCACTTGCGCTAACCTTTGCTTGACTAGTCCCTTCACATGTCTGAAATGAAGTGGAACTTCCGTTCATGCTCCCATGCTCCGCTACTACTTTCTTGCTTGATTCTATGGGAAACTTGATCGACGCAACATCAACAGGTTCCTTGAGGTGATCTGGTTTCTGCTCCTTCGGCTCAGGTTTATGACTCGATTTGCTCACGTCAGTTGTTCCTGGTAACACTGTTAGTGCTGAAGCACAGGAATTGTTTGTCTGGGGAATCTCCAAAGGGGAAGCACTTTTAGAGCACTGCTTCGGGCCTGGGATGCTTGGCATTTCTGGGAGAATTTGGGGCATTGCCTTCGAAGCCATAGTTGAAACACTTGTCTGTTTTTCAGACAATATGACCAGAGACTGCAACAAGCTCGATCTGGTCAGTCAGGAAGCAACCTTAGCATTGCGATGGACTATTCCATTGACAATCTGCAAATGGGGGCAAAACTTCGATCAAATCAATGAACTAGGGTCGCCCAGTGACTGAACTCACAACAAATATTTACTCCCCAAAAAGAACAGAGGAAATGAGGTGGCCCAAGAAAATAGAACGCATCATCTGACTGTGACATACTTCTTTTCTTACCGCAGGCTGCGACATACTATTGAAGTAAGCAATAAACCAAGATTTATCAAAAGAAATAATAAACCAAGAAAATGACGGCCACATTCAGCATTCGCCTCCCGCCATGGGACGATGGGCGCTCATCATTGGGTGCTCAATGTGCGCCGGCCGCACTTGGGATTCATCATCTGTCAAGCTAGGAAAGGTCTTGTTCCAACCATAAACTATGTCCAGCCCCCACTAACCTCAATCATGCAACGCTACAGATCTAGCATACTCTTTAGCAATAAACAAATGTTTGATCAGCAGAGTGGTCGCCAAAGGAACATCATTGCTGCTCGCAAAAGAAAGTCGTCCGCCCCAGAATGAAAGCCTTTTCTTGCACACACACACAAAAAAAAAACATACTACTGCCTAGCAGTTAAAGGCGCGCCGCGTGCACAAAGCTCGCGAGTTGAAATCGGAGCACATTTCAGCGAAACCAAAATGCTTTTTTTTTCAATTTCTTCTTTTGGTGTTGGCTGCAGAAAGCTGACGAAAGCAGGAATCAACAGCCGCGAAAAGAAGGGGCGAACTTTTCTCATCTTTCTGCGAAATGCACAACAGCAGAGATGAGCAAAAACAATCCTGGAACCCAGGCGAGACAGATCTATAGGACCAAAGCACAATATAACGAAAGGCGACCGAATCAGGAACCAGGGAAAAACAAAACTGGAGGGGAGATGTGCCGCAGCAGAAATCTCACCAGAACCAGATTGCGCTGCGCAGAGCTTGAAAGCCCTGAAGAGCCGAATCTCTGCGCTCCCAAGCGAGAGGACGCCGCGAGGATGGGAGGAGACCGAAGCCTGCGCTTCTGTCCAGCTCTCCCTAGGTCTGGCGCGTGCAGCACATGTCTTGTGGAGCGAGCAATGGCGGAGGGGAAGGAGGAGGAAGAAGAGGGCAGGAAATGGGAGGTGTCAAGTATTAATGGCCTGCCTTTCTGCTCCCTGCCCGTCAATTCGCTTTCTTTTTTGTTTACTTCCTAAAAAGTTTTTCAAAAAATATTACAGTAGCCATCACATTAAATCTTACGATATTTGTATGAAGCATTAAATATAGATAAAAAAAACTAATTACACAATTTGATTGAAAATTACAAGACGAACGTTTTAAGTCTAATTAATCCATGATTGAACACTAATTACCAAATAAAAACATAAATGCTATGGTAGCCAAATTTTCAAAATTCACGAACCAAACAAGCACTCTATCGTTTTTGGTAATTCACTTCGCAGGTGCAATGAGACCCCGTTTAGATCCAAATTTTTTTGGATTTTAGCTACCGTAGCACTTTCGTCTGTATTTGGCAATTAGTGTCTAATTATGAACTAATTAGGTTCAAAAGTTTTGTCTCGCGATTTCTCACCCAACTGTGCAATTAGTTTTTTTTTCGTCTATATTTAATACTCTATGCATGTGCCGCAATATTCGATATAACAGATACTGTGCAAAATTTTTTGGAATCTCCCTGATCCTGTCCCATAGTTTTTGGGGTCCCTGACTCCCTGCAGCTGGAGGCGACGCCCAGTCTCTCGAAAACGACATGCCCGCCCAGTCTTCTTCCGATGATCCCTCTCAGTTTGTTAGGACGGTAAACGCAAGTACAGTCACAGTAACGTTAACGTGCCAAGATCAACGGAAACGGAAATTCTGTCAAAAATCAGCATCAAGAAAAACACGGCGTTGGATCGTCAAACAGATTTCAGAAATCCGCTGGCTCTGGCTCTCGGGCGATCATGTACCACCATGAATTATAAGTTAAAATAATATTTTTTTTCATATTAAATTAATCATCGATAAATAATCTACGATTTTTTATGACGAACAACTCGTAATGGTGCGGATCTATGCTGCCCTACGCGGCAACAGTGCAAAATCTTTTTGAACCCTGTACCCAAACGTACTGCAGCAACCTGCTTCCAACGTTGCAATAGCATCTCTTAAACCGTCACAGTAAAGAAATCACATCGGCAATCAATTGGACGTGACAGAACAGCCCTCTCTCGAGTCACGTCATTAAAATTGGCGAGCCCCAGAGTCAACTTTTCCTTGCTTTCCGAGAAGGAATCGGTGAACACGAAAACTACCTCGGCCGGTTACTCGGTAGATACGGTAGCGGGTTTGGAAGCTGCGGAACGGTCGAATTATAAGAGCATCTCCCAACGGTCTCTCCTAGAATCGTCCTTTAAATCATCATATAAAGAAATAAAAATTGCCCTATATATAATTTTTCACGCTTCAACTTCTCTACACCCTCCGTACCTAAATGTCTGTCGTTTTCGCTTCCCGAGAATCATCTTTGACTAAATATATATTAAAAAATATTAATATTTATAATACATAATTAGTATCATTGGATAGATATTTAAATCTAGTTTTTTAATAAATTTATTTGGAGATAAAAATGTTGCACGTATTTTCTATAAATGGAATCAAAATTATCGGCACGTAAATTGTGACGACACACATTTAGGGACGGAGGGAGTAAATCTTAAGCGCACTCTTAAAAAGCCAGCTTCACTTTTAGAGTGTTTTTCTGGACTAATACAAAAACAAGAATCAGTTCTAGGTAATTCTCTTAGAAACGTCTCGCTCTTTGGTTGGCAGCGATTCTAGTGGTTCTAAACGTATCTCGCTGCGAAACGCAACCTAAATATTGCTAAATTTTGGAGCAAGGTATTTGATCACAAGGGCCATGTTCCATCGATAGAGCTAACAATTATCTCCTTGGATCCAAATAGATCTTATGCTAATAGTTTTGCTAATTGGTAGCTGAATATCTACCTAACAACTATTTGACCGGTTAGGCCAAACTAGCTCACATTTCTGGATTAACAAACTAGCTCATATGAACTACTCTCTCCATTTCAAACTACGAGACGTTTGGGTTTTCTAGATACATAGTTCAGCTATACGCTCATATGAACTACTCTTTCCATTTCAAACTACGGTAAGGCTATTCTGCAGCTGGCCATAGAATAACTTATTCTATAGCCACCTCCATTTACGATAATGACAATACACATTTACGATACATGGGTTACTATAACTCAAGATGATACTTATCATAATGTTATAGTAAATCACTTATGAGAGAGTTATCATAATCTCATAAATTAGTATAATAATTATCATAACTCAAAGTGGCCACAGAATAATTTATTCTACGACCAGCTACAGAACATTACGTTATATATATATATATATATATATATATATATATATATATATATATATATATATAAAGCTAAAATACTTTATTATTATAATTTAAAATTTTAAAATAGAGAGTATTAGCTAGCTACTGTACGTATTAGCAACTAATCGATCAAACAGAGCCTAGCCCGGTAAATAATCTGTGTTCTCTCACATTTTCTTACACACCACTAAAGTGACGAAGACAAAATGCGACGGGCAACGATGTGTAGTCCTGTAAATCAATGTACTGCCGCAAAATTCATGATATATACGGTCGCTAATACTTTTTTTCCCTGAAAAGTGGTGTCTTCATTAGGAGTAGTATTAATACTGCGCGTAGTACGGCGCTTTCGAATCGTGTAGTGTAGGACAATGAGGCAGGTCAAATACGATCAAACCTTTATACCCATCCTAACCGTTCAGAACGTACGTAGCGGTCCGGCTAGCAGCGGCAGCTGCGCAAATTTCGAAACTAACGGCCTGTTTAGTTCCTAAAATTTTTTACGTAGTACTTATCACATCGAATTTTGCGGCACATGCATGGAGTACTAAAGGTAGACGAAAAAAAAAACTTATTGTACAGTTGGGTGAGAAATCGCGAGACGAAACTTTCGAACCTAATTAGTCCATAATTAGACACTAATTATCAAATACAAATAAAAGTGCTACATTATCCAAAAACCTAAAAAAATTTTTTGCATCTAAACGCGCCCTAACCATAAGCTGTGCACGGTTCTACTTCTTCCCAGAGCGGCAGAGCGCCTACTGGATTTCGGCGTACACGACGAAACCGGACGGGTTCTAGGCTTTAGAGGCTTGTAGTCGTAGCTGGGGTGGTCGAGGTCCATCACCCGTTGGGCATGGACCTGCGGGGCAGATCCCAATGCAATGCGTGGCTGGCCGCGGCCGGTTCGGCGTCGGTGTCTGTCATGCGGAGCAATCGCCGTCCTCACCAGTTATGGGACGCCACCACGCCATGCGGAGCAATCTGCCTCGCTGTCCTCACTCTCCAAGCACAGGCCGAATGCACGGCACCAGCAGCCCGCATTGGATCAGAGCCTCGAAGTCGCAGGTATCGCAGGTAGCTAAATTAGGCTTATTTGGCTGTACTTCAACTAAGAGTCTGGAGTGTAGCCAAACAAGTTTAATTTTTAGACAGGTCTGCTCGCAAAAAATAAAAAAAAGTTTTTACACAGGTCACGCCGTCTCGGAGTCCAAGAAGCACCACAGATGGTGACCGTGGTAACAACTCATTACTCAATAACAATCCTATTTTATAACCAGCTTGCTCACAAAGATTGGAGAGTGATAAAAGGTCAAATATGACCATCACTAAACACAACGATGCATATATGTCTCCACGTTGATCGAATAAAAATGTGCATACATATGCTGCTATTTAGGCCCTGTTTGGAGACTACTTTAGCTCTTGAAATCCTAAACAGAAGGTCTAAAGCGGTGTCTAAAGTTTAGATCATTTCACATAATTTTAGACCACACTAGTGAGTTAAAGTGGTGCAGGCTATTACTAATCGACAATAGCAGGGGTATTTTGATCTATGCAATCTGGCTTGGCAACTCAAACATACTATATTTTGGGACAAAGTTGAAAATTTTAAATACACACCGTAGCTATATTCTAGACAGAGGGAAGGGAGTAGTAATGTAGTATAGACAATTATGCAATCTGGCTGGCAGTAGGAAATTGGAAGTAGGAATGCGTCCAAGATGTGAAGGCGAGATTATCGGCGGCGCATCGCCTTGGAATCCTAGGCAAGCGACTGCCAATTAGCATACACAACTGTGCTAGCTTACTAGATTAGCATAGGCAACATTGTGCTAGTAGCTTGCTAGATGCAGCCGGCCGGGTGCCTGCCCCTTGAAACAAATTACAGATCAACGGATGCTCACACACACACGCGCGCGCGCGGCTGACGCTTCTGCTGATGGCATCTCTCAGAATCCATGGCGTTCGTGCGTGCATCGATCCATGATGATTTCAACGCTCCAAACTTGCACTGCAACAACTACTCCCCTCCTGCGCTGTCCATGCTGCGCCGCTAGCTCATCGATCAGGAAGCATCCACGGAGCAACAAAGATCTGTCGTTGCTGCTGCCTCCATGTCAGTCAGGGCCAAATCTCATGTGCGCATTGGTTCGCATTCGCAGCAGCAGCACTGCACAGAGAGAGACAGAGGGAGAGAAAGAGAAGCTCGAGGTCCACGATTGCGTGTTTGTGAATTCCTCCAGAGAAGCTTCCAACTGCGAGCGACGACATCGCGTCCACGTAGCGGGGAGGCAGGAGGATGGATCGGTCACGCAGGGCCGTGGGCCTGCGTGCCCATCCAGTCCAGTCTACACTTTCTTTCGCCGTCCTCGTCTCGGGATGCAGTACAGACGCGTCCCGGGATGCAGTACAGACGCGCCCCTCTCTCTCGATGGAGCCCATTCGAAATGGGACATCAACGACGCATCCGCAATGATGAGAGCATAAACTATGGCCCTGATTGGATCCCATGGTTAGAGTTAGTTTGAGTTATTTGGAGCTTAAATAACCCTGAAATATCCAAACAGGTGGGTTAGAGTAGGATTAAAAGCATCTAACCCATCCAAAAAAACTAGCTCCCCAAGGAGATGCTAATTGGGGTTATTTCTGGTGGGGTCCATACTGGAAAGCAATTTTCTCACCTCTCTCGCCCGCACCGGATCCCATCGCCCGATTTATTCCCTTCCTCGCGCCTCGCGCGACGACGGATGGAGCGCCGCCGCCGCCGGCCCTAGCGCTCTGCGCTGCCGCCCACCGCACCTCGCCCCCAGCGCTCGCTCCCCGCGCTCGCCCCCGGCGCTCGCCCCCGGCGCTGGACCCCGACGCTCGCCCCCGCGCTCGCCCCCGGCGCTGGACCTCGACGCTCGCCCCCGCGCTCGCCCTCGGCGCTGGCCCCTGGCGCTCGCCCCCAGCAAGCAGGAGCTGCGCCGCCGCCAGAGCCCAGCCGACCAGATCTCGCTCGCGCTCCACCTCCCCACATCCGGCTCGCCAACGACCACCAGCTCCAGCTCCTCACCCGCGATGGATGGAGACGGCTTCGACGACTGGGGCTCACAGACGTCGGCGAACGGCCCCGCCCGCGCTCCCGCTGCCGGCGCCGACCTCAACTCTGAAGCGCCGACCGGGGAGGGGTTCCCGGGATTGGGTCTCTACGGATCAATCCTCCAGGGCGACGACGACGAGATCCTCCCAGGCCACGACAGGGGCTCCGGGCTCCCTCCCTATTGCCCACCGCTTGCCGGAGCCGGAGCCGGAGACGAAGACGGAAGGGCGACTTCGGCACAACCCTTTGCTCGCCAGCTGAACTTTGGAGGCTCGTCCTCGGCGGCTACCGGTCGCAGAAGAGGAAACGGTGGCGTCTTCCCAGGCGGGTCATCTTCGGGGGCAGGCGGCAGTGTCCGGCCGCGTGCGAACTCGGCCGCTACGGCACCCATCCGCCGTAACCAGCGCACCAGCACAGCGCTCCGTGGCAGCGGCGGCCAGCGCGTACCGCGTTCCCGGCCACCGAGGGCACCGAGGAGTACCGTTCGTGGGCAACCATCTGGCTCTAGCGCTCCCTTTGACAACGCTGATGAAGAAATGGAGGATGATGCGGAGGAGTTAGCGAGTTCCGGAGGTTTATCGGTGAGCCAAACCAATCGAGCCCAATGGAATGATGTTAATAGTGCTTGCTTGTTAGAATTGTGCCTGGAGCAATGTGCAGCAGGAACATATAATGGTTCACAAATGAGTGGTGAAGGTTACGAAGCCGTTATCGACGGCTTACTGGCTAGAAGGCGTTTGCTTTATAACCGTTTACAGGTGAAGAACCAAATACTCATACTGAAAAGCACCTACTCTTTCTGGCGTTACATGCAAACACACACGGGATTGGGGAGGAAACCAGATGGATCCATTGATGCCGACTCTGATTTCTGGATAACAAATACAGAGGTATTAGCACTCAATTTATTTTGCAACATGTCAGCAATCTTGGCATTTGTTTTGCAACTCATCAATTTTATTTGTCACTGTAGAAGAAACCATACCTAAAGAAGCTGCAGTGGGGTCCTCCAGCAAATGAGGATTTGCTTGACCAACTTTTTAGAGGGTGCACTGTGGATGGAAGCAGTGCCTTTGTGCCTGGAGATGATTATGGTGAGAGTTAGGGGCAAGATGAAGAGTCAGAGGAAGAGGAAGACTTTCAAACAACACCTAGAAGTACAAGCACCCAGAGGAGCCAGAAGGGCAAGAGGTCATTAAGCACTTCAAGCACTTTGTCAAGTCCAGTGAAGAAAAGCAAGAGCCCAATGGTGAAGGCTGTGACGGACATAGCCAGTACCTACAAGGAGTCCGTCGCAATCAACACTAAGGAAATGCAGAAACGTGCAATTGAGAAGGCTGCATGTTCTGTCGAGAGGTGTCAAGAGCTGGCATTTGAGTGTGGCATTGAGCGAACCATTGAAGTTGTCTATGCTATGTCCAAGATGTTTGAAACAAAGTACCAAAGGGAGTTCTTCTGTGGCAAATTAACTCATGACCTTAGGTTGGGGTACTTCAAGAAATGGTGCAGGGACAACAATATGGAGTATTGATGTGTCTGTTAAACTGTTGAATTACTATCTGTGTGTGATGTGTTGAACCTATAATCTGTGTGTGATGTGTTAAACCTATTTCTTTTATCTATGGGCCGAAAGTAGTAGTTAGAGTAGTTGTAAATCATGTCGCCGATTGTGGATGCTCGGGCGGAGGACAATTATCGCGCCAATCATTCTAAAACCAGCACAAAGTAAGCAACTGTGCACAAAGTACAGCATGAGCAAGCTCTGTTCGGCTGCCATTAAGCCGGCTTATCTGCAAAACCTGCTCTTGACATGATAAAGAATCCAAGCGAAACCTGCTTGCCTCCTTCTAGACCTAGCCTCAAATGACTTATGCCTGAGGGGGTGATAGGGGCTGGTATATACATGTCGAAGCGTCAATCCTAAGCCATCGGATCAAACCGACTTGAATAAACGGCGTAGATGCAATCCTTAAGATGGTGAAGAACCGACGTAGCTAGGCGGAGGCTGACTGGTGGCCCCAGAGGCCAGTCGGCCTGCAGGTGGGAAGTGGCCTCTTGTCCTCCGCTTTCGGTGTGGTGTCCTCTGGAATCTTCTAGACTTGTTTATCACGCGGATAATTGCGATTAAGTCTGACATCTAGGTTCACCTTAATGGTTTTCTGGATAAATCATGTAGAAAATACAGATTTACCAAAACTCGTGGAATTTATTAGTTTAAACCCCTAAACCTTTGTTGGTGATTATTTTTATGCCCTTATATAAGTTATATTGATGATTTATAATGTTTGTTAACTACCATCAACAAACTCTCCCAAGCTTAACCTTTGCTAGTCCCTTAGCAAAGCTAAACTCTGTAAATGGATCAGGAGTTGCTTTAATGCTTTCACTCATCAAAAGTTCACGTGCGTTCAAACAAAAATTCTCCTCTGGATTAGAATGAACCGATCTGACTTTCAAACTTACCAATATTATCTTCAACCATGGGGCTTTTTAGCCTTTATTTGGATCTTGAGCAATTGAAAGACAGAACGATCAAGTCAAGCACTATGTCTCAAGTTCTTTGTTTAATTATTATTCCAAAGTTTTTATGGGTTTTCAAAATAAAACTCAGAGCTTCCATTGTATGACACTCTTAAGTCTCTCAATATATGTGATATTTATGAATCATCACCAAGGTAATAGTGATGTTATGCCTTTCTCTTTCTACAACTAAGGCTTATGTGGAGCTCATAGGAGTGGAAATAACATGAAAGAGCATACTTGCAATACATATATTGTAAAATCAAACCTCGGATCCAAAGAGAGTTGAGTTATACAATCAAATCAAGATGTGCATGTGTGTGGATGTATGGTGGATATATTTGGTTGCTAGCCTAATTCTACTATGCTCCTTGAAAACATATCTCTCTTTTGAAATTGAGGAAGAACTTTGCAAGAAAATATGGGCTATCTCTTTTTTTAGGCGGGCATCTGAGTACCCATTGTTTTAGATATCTCGAACACTTGTCTATTTTTTCAACTCTTTTTTTTGAATAACTTTTGCATAGCCCAATGCTTCTTTTTCTGCAATAAAACTTTTGAGAGATAGTAAAAAGATCTTTGGAGCATTTATTTGGTGATATCCTATCGAGCATTTTTTGGTGTTCACTCCCAGTTGAAAGGTCCTTATGTGGTTTTGGTAATTGAGTGACAACCTAGGTGGACTAATTGTGTTTATGTGAGATACACAAGTGATTAGTCCACAGGTACATATGTGTGAGTAACATATGCCATGAAGGTGAAAATGGCTTGGAGATATTGCAAAGCTCACACATGTGACGATGAAGGAGCTCATTGCACATGAGACATGACATTGAGTCATGTGATCAAGATGGAGAAGATCAAGACAAGACTTGGCTTGATGGACCGGTTGCAAGCATGAAGGGCAAGTCGGAGGCTTTGGAGCGATGGACTGCGTGGCGGTAAAGCTTGAGTAAGACTTGGCGTCGATGGACGAAGGCAATGGTGAAAAGCAAGTGATGTCAAGATCGATGAACCAATATGATCACATGATGATATGAAGTGAATCATATCATTGTTGATCATGTTGGTGCATGTGTTGCATCAACATTGGAGGAGATGGAATGGAATGCGCAAGGCAAAGGTATAACCTAGGGCATCTCATTTCACCGGTCATAGGTGTGTAGAGAAGTTGATGACCGGGTTTAGGATAGATGGCCATACTATCAAGAGGGGTAAACTTGTTTGCATATCGGTCATCTAGTGCCACTCGAGTGATCTAACTTTGCATCGTCGCTAGGATCGAGTGGCGTGGCAAGTTGAGTGGCTAATCCTTTGGGAAATGATTATGAAAATGCTAACACACATACACATGGTGGTGTACACTTGGTGGTTGGCATATTTGAGCAAGGGTGAAGAATTTAGAGGTGAAAAGGAGTTAGTCGCGCTGGTCACAGAGTGACCGAACGCGTCCGGTATGGTGACCGGACACGTCCGGTATTAACGATGAACTCAGCGACTGGACGTGTCTAGTGTGAATCAGCAAAATCGGTGTTCGATGAGACAGTTGATTGGACGCTGGCCACGTCTGGTCGTCCGTGGGTGCTTACTGTACTTGACCGGACGCCGAGGCTCAGCGTCCGATCAGTTTCTAACCGACGCATCTGATCGGCCCTGAAGGCTTACTGGACTCGACCGGACGCAGTGGCTCTACGTTCGGTCATTTCGAACAGTGCGTTCGGTCAGACATATCAGAGAGCCGTTGGAGGCAACGGTGGGACACGTGGCGGTCAGGTAGCTACCGGACGCGTCCAGTATGGCGACTGGACATGTCCGGTATTCACGACCGGTGCGTCCGGTGCTGCGTCCGATCAGTATGACCGGAGGGTCTGGTCACCACGACTTTTGCCTAGTGAAGGGGTAATGGCTCTATTTGTTCGTAGGGTTATAAATAGAAGCCATGATCGGCCTTGGGCCAGCAGTTGAGCACACTAGAGCCTTGGTGGCTTGTGTAGTAGTGCTTGGGAGCCCTCCATCTCATATATGCTTGATAGTGATCATTCGATTATGTGAGAGAGCGATTCTAGTGCGATTGCATCGTGAGGTTGCATCGAGTGGCACTAGGTGATCGAGTTGCAAGCCGGTGGTGCTTGTTACTCTTGGAGGTTGCCACCTCCTAGATGGCTTGGTGGTGGTCTCCGTTGAAGCCCGCAAGAAGCTTGTGCGGTGCTCCAGAGAAGAGCTTTGTGAGGGGCATTGTGCTCGCCCCGCGGGAGCCGCGAAGAGCAACTCTAGTTGAGCATGTCATTGAGCTACCCTCACTTTTGGGGTAGGTTCTTGCGGTGCCCGACGTGCGAGCTTGGCAGGTGATGCCAATTAGCCACCAAACCACCAAGTGAGCGGTCGACACAACAGGGACGTAGCGTGTTGGCAAACACGTGAACCTCGGAAGAAAAATCATCGTGTCAACCTTGTTTTTCCCGTTGGTTTGCATCCTTGTTACACAAGCTTGTAATTACTTTCATATACATTGTGCTTGTGTAGTTGCTCTTGTAACTAGTTAGCTTGTATAGCTTACTAGTTACCTTTTTGCTTGTGTAGCATAGAAGTAGCTCCCTTGCGTGGCTAATTAGGTTTGTGTAACCTTGTTAGTCACTTTGCTTAGTTTGTGTAGCTAAGTATTTGTGCTCTCTAATTTGGCATTGGTTGCCTTGTTATTGAGCATTGCTAGTGAGCTTAGTTGGCTTTGTGCTTTTGCTTACTAGCATGTGTAGAAGCTCCTTTGTTGCTTAAAGTATTAGTGTCATAGGTTTATGTGACCTTGCTCCTAGAATTGGTTAGGTGAGCTCTAGCTAGCCCGGCACCTTTGTTGTTTAATTAGTATCTTTGGAAGGTGTTAGAGAACATAGATAGAGGGGTATAGTCTTGGCTAGACCGATAGTTCAAATTCCACACTTATTTCGGTTAGCCGATGCGATTAATTTTAGAAAGAACTATTCACCCCCCCTCTAGTCCGCCATCTCGACCCTATAAGTGGTATCGGAGCTAGGTCTCTTATCTGTGGTCTTCATCGACCCGAGAGGATAGCGTCTAATGGGCTTGATGTTTGTGAGGAACATATTTTTTATGGCACAAACTTTGCACTTTAGAAAAATCACATGCCTGATCATTTTCATGCAAAGGGACCTAAATTTTGGTGGGTTGTCACAAGTGGTCTCACCCGTGTCTTGGACCATAGAAATCTCACCAAAGCTTAAAGAGTTCTCTATGAATTTGATGCACATGCTTGTTGTTTTCTAATGGATGCTTTAAGCTTTGATTTGATAAAACAAGTAAACATCAAGGGAACCGCTCGTGAGATATGGGAGTCCATCAAGGAAACCTTCGGTGATTCCTCCACATGGGATGATGGCAAATTCAAGGAGGATGAGCCCAAGAAGGAGGTGCATGAGTGTGTTGAGCATAACCACAATTTGGTGATTGTGAAAGATTGCTCCACCTCATGGTCAAGTAATGATGATGATGATCGATCTACTATAAGTTCACTTGACAAGGTTGATGATGATGCCACAAGTGTTGCAAGTGATGATGCTACCCCATGCAAACTTGATGGTGATGATGGTTCATGCTCAAGCCATGATGAAGATGCTACTACAAGCTCTCCAACTACATCACCACATTGCTTCATGTCACAAGGTGACACCAAGGTAACAAATGATAATGTGGTTGATCATGTTGATTTATATGATGAGCTTGTTAGTAGACTTGCTAGCATGACCATATCTTTAGAAAATGAGAAAGCTAAAACATTAAAATTAGAAAATGAAAACTTATTTCTAAAGAACTCTTGTGAAGAACAAAAGAAATTACTTGATGCTTATAAATCTTCACATGATGAGCTAAAATTGAATCATGAGACACTACTTTCATCTCATGATGAATTATTAGAACAACATGCTTCTCTCATTAAAGTGTTTACAAAGAAACTTAAAAATAATGAGAGCTCATCACATGGATCAAATGATAAATTGTAAAATATTGCTAACCCTTGTGATGTAGGCAAGAAGCATGTATTCACCTCTTGTGATGATTTATTAGATATGCCATGCTCTTCACAATTAGATGCTTGTTCTACTTCTATGTCTTGTAAGACTAACCTTTTGAAGGAGAACAATGAGCTTAAAATGAAGTGAAGAAATTGAGCAATAAGCTAGAGAGGTGCTACAACTCAAAAGTCACCTTTGAGCACATGTTGAAGACTCAAAGAAACTATGGTGACAAGTGTGGCCTTGGCTTCAAGAAGAAGACGACAAAGGGCAAAAGAAAGAGAGAAAGAAAGATGAAGAAGCTACAACAAAGAAAGCTTTCTCATACCATGTGCTACCGGTGTCATGAAGCAGGACACCTTGCAAATGGTTGCCCTAACATTGAGAAGCTCAAGAAGATAAAAGAAAAAGAGAGGCTCAAGCATGTCAAGTGCTTCAAGTGCCGCACTTGCGATCATCTTATCTCAATGTGCCCAACCAAGCAATTGGTGAAGACTCAACCAAAGCCACAAGTTGAGCAAGAGAAGACACCCTAAGTTTAAATCAAGATCAACCATGAAGATGGTGGTGATTTGATGATAAAGATGAAGAACACAAGAAGGGGTGGAAAGACAAGGCATCCAATGCAAACTCAAGATGCCAAGATGATGAGCAAGAATGAAGATGAGAAGAAAGATTATGCTCACATCAAGTGCTTCAAGTGTGGAAGTGTGGGATACTTTGCCTCTAAGTGTCCTACCAAGCTTGAGAAGAAGGCTCAAGCAATCCATGAGAGGCAAGACAATGAGAAGCACCACATGAGCAAAGAAGAGAAGGCTCAAGCAAAGAGAAAGTGCTACTCATACCGGGAAATGGGACACATGGCACATTCATGTCCCCTAGGTGACATTTCTAAGCCTATTTCAATTGTTGATGATAACATGCTTAGAAAGGATGGTAATGGTACCTCTATGGTGGCTATTGCAAAACATCCCACTATTCATACTAAGGCTATGCCTAAGTATGTTGCTCCTAACTTGAGAGGACCCAAACTTGTTTGGGTACCATCAAAAAATGGATGATTGATTATAGGTACCATCGGCATTGGAGGCTTGATTCAATTGATTTCATATTGATCATCATATGTTGAATCGAGTTATAAAGCTTAGTGCGCATCCAAACCTAATGCCAAGTGAAAATTGAGTGAAGTCTAAGTGCTATCAACATACAAGTGCTATAATTCAAGTTGTTGGTGATTCATTGGATATATTTGATGACATGCAAGTAATTGAGTTGAAGCTTGCTAGTTGGATGATCATGAGCTAACCAAGGTATATCTTTTGTTGATCATTTCATTTGGGTGCATATGAGTTGATTGAATTGGATAAATATGCAATGTTGCTTGCTATGAGATGATTGAATGGATAATTGATTAGTAGTCAAGTTTGAATTGATTTGTGTTGGATTAATTCATGAGATGACTTTTAGTAAGTGATTTGAATGGATATATATCTTATGGAAGTATTCAAATAAGTTAGTTTCAAGTTTGATTCATACATGATGAAGTATAGCTCAATTGTTGAAATCTGTCCTATGTTGAAAATCTGAGTGAGCTGTGATCTTAGCCATATTTGAGTAATCAAAACTATTTGGATTGGCATAAAAATTGGTGTACATGCTCTAGACTTATGGTATAAGATGTTGTACAATTTTCATAAGAATTGGATAAGAAATGCTTCAGTTTTGGAGTGGATCTTGTCAGCTATAGCGCGGCAGTTTTCAGCATGTAGTAGTAGTGGAATAATTAAAATCTGATAGCAATCTAGAAGTCAAATGAAGCTCAAATTTTTACAGCTGCTAGATAACTTAGTAATGCACACCTCCACCAAATTTCGTGGTATTTGGATTTGTACTTTGGAAAAATGCTTATTTCTTTGAAGGGTACAAAATCTGTCAGAAAAATGACAAATGTTGGATTGATCTAGAGTCACTTTGATTGAAAGGTCCTCAAATTGGAAACATGTTTATAAGTAATTGAGGCATATAAGTTTGGTTTTGAGATGATCTAAAAGCATGACAAGCAAAGAGTACAAGGGCATTTGATTGTGGAGTGTACTTTGCATATATTTGGTACTCAAATTGGAAGATCAAGATCAAACTCAAGATGAAGTTGAAGTTTAAGTTCTAGTGACTATTGAAAATTATTTGGTAGAAAGAAAAGGACTTAAGGAAGGAATCAAGGTTACTCACCAAGTTAAGTCCATCACTTGTGTCGGTGTTTCGTACAAGCACCGGCAAGTAAATTTATAGTAATGCGCGTTAGGCTCGGATGGTGCGCTAAAGGACACAAGATTTATACTGGTTCAGGCCGAAAGTCCCTATGTCCAGTTTGTTGCTGCTCGTGTTATTAGCACCGTGAACGGTTTGTAGTAAGGGGTACAAACGATCGAGAGAGGGACTGGTCCCAAGTCTCTGATGGAAGGGTTGAAGGGATGTCAAGAGGTTCGAAACAACTTGACTGTGTGTTTCTATGTGTCGTATTGTCCGGTCTCAAGAGTCCGTCCCCCCCTAATGGAGGAAGCGCATCCCCTTTTATAGAGGAAGAGGGTCGCTTTTACAAGGGCGAGGGTTTAGAATGTATACTCTACTTAGTCTTGTGGCTCACGTCTACCCAATCCTCCTCCTTCATTCTGATGAGTGCGAAGGAAGATAGGCGCCTATAATACTGTTGATGTCTCTGTAGAATGTCAGGTTGATTACAGAATGCTACCCTGCGCAGGGTGTGGGCTGTAGTACAGTGGTTTTGACTTATTGGCCTCTCCCAGCCTTGCTCCGCACGCCTTCTGGTTCCCGTGAGTCTTTGTCGAAGGGACAAGGGGTCGGGGTCCGGAGCGACGACGTGGTCAAGGCCTTCTGTCTTGGTGGACCTGAGGGGTCGGGAAGCGGGTGCTGCTCCCTCGGGTCCATAGCATGGTGACGGAATGTCCATTGTGCGTGGAGATATTAAGTCCTTTTCTGGAGCATAGCGGTTGTCGTATATCTTCATCGGGTTGCGTATCTCAGGGCTGAAGGCGGCGCCTACAACTCTACAGGGCGAGGAGCACGCACCTATACAACCTTTCGGGCTCTATGGCGCCAGGAAGGGTCTAAAGCACCTGTCCTGTCATCCCCTGGTAGTACTTTTCCTGCCAGGGTGCAGGGTATGGTCCTTGGAGCCATGGTTGACCCGAACGTCTTGTCTTGCCCTGTACTTATCATCTTGAGGGAATAGGGAGAAGTTGTCAGGGAGAATGAATCCAATCTTTAGATATGGAGCAGGGTGAGACTCGTTCCTTGCCATCGGGCGAAATGAAGACCAATTCCTATCTCCCGGGTGAGACCGACCTCGCCCCTCTGGGGTCGGGTGAGGCGGAATCTATCCCTCAGCCCTTGGGCGAGACCGAGCTCACCCTCAAGGCGTCGGGCGAGACAGAGTTTATCCCTTGGCCCTCGGGTGAGACTGAGCCTGTCCCAATGGCGTCGGGCGAGACGGAGATTAACCTTGAGCCCTTGGGTGAGACCGAGCCTATCCTAATGGCGTCGGGCGAGACGGAGATTAACCTTGAGCCCTCGGGCGAGGCAGAGTCATCTCCCAAAGGTGTCGGGCGAGGTGGAACCAAACTCCTGTCACTCGAACAAGGGATGAAATGGCGCCCTTATGTGTCTAGAAGTTTTTTATGTTCGGTGGTTATTGGTTCCACCTTCTGGGGCACCCAGGTATTAGGTCCCCGACAGTAGCCCTCGAGCCTCTAGGTGATTCGAGTAGAACCACCTGGAGGGTGTTTTTTGACTTCGTCGAAGTTACTTTGCCAGAGGGTGCGCTCGAGCCCCCGAGTGATTCGAGTAGAGTCGCCCGGGGGGTTGTATCGGTCCCTTCGTGGGTAAGGCTGAAGGACTTAGTTTTTTATCAACTAGATGTTTTTCCGAGTGGGTCGTGGCATCCCGTTCGCTGGGAACCGATTCGGGGCTGACCTAACTGGTGCTTCTACCCTTGATTTCGGATCATTCGCGGATCCTTCCTTAGTTGGGCCGGCCGGCGAGCTTCTAGGCCCTAGGTGGGCCAAAGAAAAAAGAACAGGCCTTCATGGCTTGTGTGTCCCAGGTGGGTAGAGAGTCTAGATTCGCTTGGGGAAGGCGAACCGTCCGCTGAGATTTTTGGGGTGAGAGGATAGGGACTGTGGGCCCGTGTCCCACGACATGACACGGTGGCGCGTGTGGCAGGCCTGGAGATCGAGGCAGACGGTTGCCCTTCTCATGTCTGTCACCCCCTATAAAACCACGGGGTTTGCCCCCAAGGTTCCGTATTTCGCTCCCCAGCCTTTGCGTTCTGAAACATCCGCCGCCAATCGTCCTAGCCTCCTGCACCCGCATCGCCACCATCGACCGGCTTGTGTTCATGTTGCAGCCACCATCAAGCTCGCGCCTGCCCTCCCCCCTAGTGCTTTAATGGAGTTGTGGGGCAGATCAAGCATCACCTCTCGGCGTCTGGAGGGCCTCGTGCACCATGGCCTTCTCCGCCCACTGTCTACCATCCAGGAGTGGCTGCTACCTGGCGACGAGGGTGAGCCAGTGCCGCCTGAAGGGTATGTCATCTTTTTTGCCATCTTCCATGAGCAGGGATTTGGGGTACCCGCGCATAGATTCCTTCGGGGGCTGTTGGATTACTATGAGGTAGAGCTGCAGCATCTAACTCCCAATGGGATTCAACACATGGTAGCGTTTGTTGCCCTGTGTGAGGGTTTCCTGGGGATCGATCCCCATTTTGATCTGTGGCAGTATTTCTTTAACATTAGTTTGTCAAAGAGGAAGATTGGGGGGAAAGATGTGAACGCGCTGATGGGATGTGCCAGCATTCATCTGTGCCATACCCGGTCGAGGGGTTACCCATACATGCGTCTAGCGACATCCAACAAGGGATGGCACTCGCAGTGGTTTTATGTTAGGGATGATGTGAGTGCCACCCTACCGAAGTATACTGGATGTCCTATTGTGGACGTTCTGGAGTCGTGGGGCTAGGGTGTCCAGTCCAAAGACAAGAAACACATCTCTGACTTTCTTTCCACCCTCCAAGCCCTGAAGGATTAGGGTGTAAAGGGGATGGGGATTATCGGTGCCTACCACACGAGGAGGGTGGCGCCCCTGATGACACGTGTGCTTCCCCTACATCGGATGATGCCTGGGATATCGTTCGAGGGGACGGTGCTCGTTGACGAGGTGCTCCCTTACTCGGAAGTGGCGCAGCGCATCAAGGAGGCGATGGAGCCGACGAAGGATTCTGTAGGCAGGGTCCTCGACATTGTGTATCCGGTGCCTAGACACCCCCAATGTGGCCGGAGCCTGGATTCTTTGAATTCGTAAGCCCTCTTCTCTAGTGCTCTTTTCTTTTTCCTGGATCTCCATTTTTTAACACTTGCTTTATGACATTGGGACCAGCCGAGGGGGCTGGTCTTTAAGGATAGTCTAGTTCCACTGCCAAAGGACAAGGTCATGGCGGCAGCGAATTGACTCGCGGCCGAGCGGGACAAGAAAGCAAGGGAGGAGATGAAGAAGGCAAAATGACTAAAGCAGGAGGCATGGGATCGGGGAGAGGACGTGAGCAGTGAGGATGACGACGATGATGATGATGATGATGATGACGACGATGACAAGGTAGCCATCAGTGTGGATTGGGATGTCCTAGAGGATGAGGACACACTGACAAGTGGCCACCCATCCGTGTAGGGGCCCTTCCCATTCCACGTGGAGGGAAGTGAATCGATGAGGTCAGTGGAGGCCAGCGAGTCCGCCGCTTCGCACGGTATGCCGGCCGAGGACCGGTGGATGGGGGAGGGCGAGCTTACTGCCACCAACCCTGAGGCGACGATGGAGGGGAGTAGCTCTGGTGCTGCACCCCGTGAGACGATAGAGGGGGGTGGCTCCGGTGCCGCGCCCGACGAGACGATGGAGAGGAGCGACTCTGGTGCCACGCCCGATGAGATGAACCCCCTGCCCTAAAGCAGGGGGCAGGCTTGAAACGGTCCTGCCCAGATGAGTCAGGGTAGGGATCTGGGGATTCATCCCCAAAATGCTTCCGCCGGCCGAGGACGTCAACGTAAGCTGCTGATTCCCCTGTTTTCATTCTTTTTCCATTTCTATTTTGACTTAATGGTTATTACCTTTGTGTAGGTTCTTGCGGACGGGTCACCCCAAGGGCTGGCGCCCAAGAAGAGTCTCACCCTTCAAGCGGGACAGACGGCGTCACCCAAAGTCACCCCCGTTTTGGGCAGGAGTGGTGCCGACGTCGGGGCCACGTTGGCCGACCCGACGGCGCCCGTGGTGGCTCCCACGCCTGCGGAGGTTACTAAGCAAGCGGCCTCCTCCATGGCGGATGTGGAAAAGCTGGCCAAGGGCCGCATACCACCGGTGGAGGTGGTCGTGACCGCGCCAAGCCAGGATCAGCCGGGCGCTGTCGTGGTGGCGCCCAAGGGCATAGTGCAATCCGCGCCACCAGGGGCCCAGGTGGATCCGCCCATGGCGCTCGAAGCGGTCCAGATGGAGGAGGGTCCAGCCAGAGGGTCCTCGAGTGCGGGGGTGGTGCCGCACAGGGTCAGGAGGGAGCCGCCCCCGGCCCCTTTGTTGGGAGGAAGCCGCTCCCCTACGCGGGGAGAGCCGCCGCTCCAGTGGATGGCTGCTCAGGACCCGACGTCGGCTCTTTTCTCGCTCAATGATCATTCCGAGAGCATGGAGCAGGAGGGTCTTGACATCGGGATCTTGACCATGCTGAATGCCCTGGATCAGGCCAGAGGAGCCCTCTGTGAGATCGTTATCCCTACTACTCAGGTATTTTCTGGGCTTTCTTCTTTCTTCGCATGTTTTTGTGTTTTCGCATTTCTGATACCAATCTTCTTCCTCTTCAAGTTCTTGTTGCTCGTAGCTAGAATAAATCCTAATTCCTCTGTGAGCAGAAGGTGGAGTGGGATCACCTCTCTGAGGATGCCTGGTTGTGAGCAGACATGGCCGCCCAGCTTGCTACCACCTAGGAGCGGGAGGCCCAGGCGCGTCAGGACATGGAGGAGGCCCACAGGATGTTGGAGGATCTATCGGCGAGGTCTAAGCTGGATGGGGAGGAGATTGCCAGGCTCCAAAAAGAGCGAGATGAGCTGCTGCAGAGGAATGACATGGCCAATGAGAAGGCCGGCGAAGTCTTGAAGGAGCTAGAGATGGAGCGGGAACTCCGGCGGGAGGCCGAGAGTAGGGCCACGGCCCTCTAGCAGAAGGTGGATGAGGATGTCGAGGTGGTCCGCTCTCTCCGGGTGGAGCTCGGTGACACGGTGAACCGAAGGTTGAGCGCTTAAAACGTCTCTATCAAGCTAGAAAAAGAGGCTGCCTATGCACGAAGGGCCCTTCAGGTTGAGAGTGATGAGCACGATCTTCTACAAGCTACGATCGGGGTGGTCCTTAATGCCCTGAATGTGATGGAGCCGGTGGAGACCAGCCCGCTCGCGGCTTGTGTCGCAGGTATCATGGCTCGGGTGGGTTAGCTTGAGGAGAGTGCCTTTCACGTCGGGATTACCCAGGCCTTCACTATCACCCACGCTCATTACGAGAAGGAAATCAACCTGAAGGTGATGAGCGAAGGCTTCCCGTCCACCTACGAGGATGAAGAGCAGGAGGAAATGGAGGAGATGGTTGCTCCCCTTACGAAAAACCTGGCAGACAATCTGAAAGAGATGGTTCTCCCTCCATGGGAGTAATTAGTCGAACAATTTTGAGAACAACTTATATGTAATATGTGGACAAGTGTCGGTATTTTTCAAGTCTGGACGCTTTTTCATGATTTTGCGTCATAATTTTGTTTTGTTTGATTTTTTACGATCTTACCAATTTGTTCCCTTGAATTTTGTTTTGGTTTTGTGAATGATGTGAGGGGATTGTTTGGAAAGAAAGAAAGGAGGTAGCCGTAGCTTAACCAGCCCCCGAGTAAGGTCTGACCCCCTACATTTGCAGGGGTCAGGGGTTATTGGAGATCGGAACTGTGGTTTTGATGATAGGGTCGACGAAGTCCATGGATGGCATCATAATATTCCCCGCCCTATCTTCCTACAAAGATCCCCAACTGGGGATTCTATGGGCTAGGCAAGGTGAGGCCTTCGAACCTGTGTCCCTGTATTGATTGGCTCGAGCCCCCGAGCCTTGTTAGGGTCTGATAGGGGTCGGCCATTATTTGTGTGTTACCCTGTCCTTGGTTTTCGCAATCAGAGGGGCTGAGTGAACGACACTTGCCTCTACGGCTCGAGTATCGTGCTCAATGAGCTCACTAACGGGTACATTCGTGTGGAATCCGGGTCCATCATTTGCTGATGGGGTCGGTAGAGCCCTCTGGTGGCACTCCACTACTTCTTAACCCGCCTCCCGGTAGATGCCCGAGCCGTTCGATAGGCTCTGGTGGCCCGATGGCCTCTCCTCGATGGAGATTCTATGGGTTTGGCTCGGGGTTAAAATCAAACGAGAAAAGGTCGAGACGTCCCTGTCCGATCTGAGCGGAGTCGAGCAGGGCCGCTAGGGCTGGTCTCGGTTATTTCTCCCTGGCTCTATTTGGCATGAGGTGGCCTCAAGCCCTTCACGGACCGACCTTCTAACCTCGGCCTATGGTTGCCTATATCGAATGAGGCGACGGCCGTTTCGTGATGCAACATGAAGCGTTGGGATGTTTTGCATATGTATAATATAATCAAAATGAAGGCGGGGTTGATAACGTTACCGTGGCAGTATGAGTGATGAAAAGCTCCTACCAAATGTGTCCGCGCGGGGTTCGGACCCTGATGTTCATGATGAGGTTGGAGTAACCTACATAAGAATTGCTATTCTTTGTTTTTCATATCTCGGTGGCGATCCAAGCCATTTAATTAACTTGGGGAACCTGACAGCTTCTCCTTTGGGAGAGACTCTGTAGGTGGACCCCTCCGGACCCTTCTTGAGAAGGTAGATGTTGAAGTTGGAGATGCGAGGGGTGTTTGAGCATGGTTTTTCTGGTGAATGGAAACACCATAGCCACCGAGGCATAGGGTCTACCAGTTCGTCCAGTTTTACTCGAAGTTCTATGCCCGTATTCTGTACTCTCGGTTTCAAGCGTACAGAGGGTTCGGGTGAAGAGGATGTCTAGACTGGTAGTCATCCTCGGCAGCCCCTGAGTGATGTTCGTGTCCCTGCCATTTGACGGGGTCGAAAGCTCGTGAATGAATTTTAATGCATAAAGTAAGAAAGCTGAGATGCTTATCTTTCTTTGGACGTTCGTTCGTCGTGTCTTCTGGGCCGAACGGCCAGCCTAGGAGATCCGAAAGGTCCTATCGTCAGATCGTCCGTGGTCCTGCATGGGGAGGTGAAGGGCTGTCTGCCTATGTGGGCGCCATAATTGCCACGTCCGGAGTGGGTCAGTAGCAGGCCATACCCAGGCAGTGCTTAGTTTGACCAAAAAAGAATGCCTCGTTGACCGGGGTGTGTCCCGTCAGTTCCGGCGTGTCCCCTCAGATATCAATCAGCATTGATTCCGTATCTAAAGAGGGGAAGGGAGAGGGTTTTTTGTCCAACCTTTCACCTTTCCTTAGCTACCACGCCTCCTCTTTAAATAGGGAGGGGGAGAGGAGTTCTCATCCCACCTCCTCTTCTGCCTCTAAGCCGCTATCTCTCCTTCTTCTTTCTTTCCGCCGAACGCGTCCGTGCGTCGCGGCAGTTCCTGAGTGAGGAAGAGTAATGCTAGAGAGAGAGAGAGAACTCACAAATTTGCTCGTGAGTTTGGTGCGTGATGTCGAGCTGGAGGTTATCCAACATAGATGAGATGGTGCGTGCTACCCTTGCTGAGGAGTCGCTGCTGCCGAAGGAGAAGAGGCGCTGGTGGGCGTTGTACATCGTCGACTGTGCCGTCGTTCGCTGTGCTCCTCCTTTGGCGGGAGGCGTTTCCTGCCCATACGCCGTTGTCAGGGTTATGGCTGGGGATGATGGCGTAGTCCCCAGGTGCTCCGGCGGAGGCGTCGCTGTTGGGGTTGCGGCTGATGACGACGGCGTAGTCCCCGGACGCTCCGGCGGAGGCGTCGCAGATGGTGGCGCCTTCGAGGATCCAGCAAAGCGGCGGGATATCGGGATGTCGCTGATGGAGAGTGTGGCACGGCGACTGCAGTAGACAAGCTGGCCCGTGTACACGCCCTGGGCATCGCCGATGGAGAGCGTGGTGTGGCGACCGTAGTAGACGCGCTGGCCTGTGTACATGCCCTAGGCGTCGCCGATGGAGAGCGTGGCGCGGCGACCGTAGTAGTACTTGTAGTAGAGCCAAGCAGAGACTATAATGAAATAACTTTGTGGGGAAGCCCCCAAGTAAACAGTCCTCTGAATTTATAAGTATATTGTTCCTTTTTGTAATGAAATCGCTTTGTAAGTGACGAATTTGTGCAAAAAATGAACAAAATTACATCCTTTGCTTATGGCAAGCAATTTTTTATCTTTCTTTTTTCTGTAGGAATGATTTTAGTGCTTTCCGACCCTTTTCATGGTCTAAGTCATAAGAAGCTAGGAACATGGGTGAACTAATTCTGATTGAACTGGTGAGCAAAGAGGTTGCAGCCGCTGGGGCGTGGGTGTCTCACAGTCCTACCAGTTGTATTCAGAATTGGTTCCCAAAATCTTAGCCCTTGGGACTCGTTTATGAGGCGAATGGAAAACTTAGAGAATGTTTGTAAGTATAACACAAGAGTTTTTTACAAGCGTAATACTTGTATTACATATGTCATATGTTACGATCACATGTTAGCCCCCGAGTGAGGTCTGTCCCCTCGCGATTTGCAGGGGTCGGAAGTCACTAAGGATCGGGGTTCTGTTATGACAAAATCTGATAAGGAAGAAGTGTAAGCTTATTTTAAGGATAGAAACGACGTAACTGCTCGATGTTCCAGGCATTGGTGAAGACCTCGCCGTTGATGGTTTTCAACCAGTAGGTGCCTAGGCGAAGTACTTCCACAACGACGTAGGGCCCTTCCTAGGGCGGGGAGAGTTTGTGGCGGTCCTTGTTGCTCTGCAAAAGACGAAGGATGAGGTCTCCGACGTTGAAGGCTCGACCCCGCACCCGTCGGCTATGGTACCATCATAGCGCCTGCTGGTACTTAGCCAAATGGAGGAGGGCGATGTCGCAGGCTTCATCTAGCTGGTCCATGGCATCTTGGTGAGATGCTTTGGCCCCCTGTTCATCGTATGCTCTGATTCTTGGTGCTCCGTAGTCGAGGTTCATTGGGAGAACGGCCTTGGAACCATAGACCATGAAGAAAGGTGTGTAGCCGGTGGCCCAGCTAGGAGTTGTCCTTAGGCTCCAGAGCATGGCCGGGAGCTCAGCTAGCCAGCGTGCGCCGAATTTGTTCAATCGGTTGAAAATTCTGGGTTTGAGGCCTTGAAGAAGCATGCCGTTTGCACACTCGACCTGCCTGTTTGTCTGGGGGTGTGCAACGGCTGCCCAATCAATCCGGATGTGTTGTTCATCACAGAATCGAATGAATTTCCTACCGGTGAACTACGTGCCGTTGTCCGTGATGATGGAGTTTAGTGCTCCAAAGCGATGGATGATGTTGAGGAAGAACAGCACGGCTTGCTCGGATTTGATCGTGGATATTGGTCGAGCTTCAATCCATTTTGTAAACTTGTCTATGGTGACAAGCAGGTGGGTAAAGCCCTCGGGTGCCTTTTTGAGTGGCCCAACCAGGTCGAGCCCCTAGATCGCGAAGGGCCATGTGATGGGGATCATTTGGAGAGCCTGGGCCAAGAGGTGTGTTTGCCGAGCGTAGTACTGGCACCCTTCGCAGGTGCGTACAATTTGCTCGGCATCGGCTACTGCGGTGGGCCAGTAGAAACCTTATCAAAATGCATTCCCAACCAAGATTCTTGGTGTGGCGTGATGACCGCAGACTCCACCATGGATGTCACCCAGCAGGAGTTTTCCCTGTTCGCCAGGGATACAGAGTTGCAGAATTCTGATGTGACTTCATTTGTAGAGTTCGCCCTCTACAAGAACGAAGGACTTAGTGCATCGTGCGAGCCGTCGGGCTTCCGTCTTGTCTGCCAGTAGCATGTCATGAAGGAAGTAGTTGAGGTAAAGCGTTCTCCAGTCATCGGGAGGGTCAGACTCCACCGTTGGGTCCACTTCAAGCTCCATGACCTCGGGGTCAGGTAGAGCAGTCGGTGGATCAGCCCTGGGGGTCAGACTAGAAGGGCCATCGTTGGCTTGTTCTGACCCCGTATAGTGTACTGAGGGTTTGTGTTGATCACTGGCAAAGACGCCTGTTGGGATTGGCTCTCGGTCGGATGCTACTTTTGCAAGTGTGTCGGCCGCTTCGTTGAGGCGCCTGGGGATGTGATTGAGTTCGAGGCCGTCGAACTTGTCCTCCAGCCGTCGGACTTCTTGACAGTATGCCTCCATCTTGGCGTCGTGGCAGCATGACTCTTTCATGACCTAATTGACGACCAGCTGAGAGTCGCCCCTAATGTTGAGGCATCGGATGCCTAGCTCGATGGCGATTCATAGGCCATTGATGAGCGCTTCGTATTCTGCAGTATTGTTTGATGTGGGGAAATGGAGCCGAACCATGTACCTCATGTGGACCCCGAGGGGAGATACAAAGACTAGTCCTGCTCCGGCACCCTTCTTCATCAGTGATCCATCGAAGTACATTGTCCAGTACTCTTGATTGATGGCTGCTGGTGGCATCTGGACCTTGGTCCACTCCACGATGAAGTCAGCCAGTACCTGAGATTTGATCGCTGTTCGGGGGGCACAAGAAATGCCCTGATCCATCAGCTCGAATGCCCACTTTGCGGTTCTTCCCGTAGCGTCATGGCTATGGACTACCTCACCGAGGGGGAATGACGTCACTACTATCACGAGGTGTGACTCAAAGTAGTGGCATAGCTTCCTTTTGGTGATGAGGACGGCGTAGAGCAGTTTCTGGTTTTGGGAGTAGCGGGTTTTGGAGTCGGATAACACCTCGCTGATGAAATAGATAGGGCGCTGCACCTTGAAGGCATGCCCCTCTTCCTCTTGCTCTACTACTAAGGCGGAGCTAGCCACTTGGGTGGTGGCCGATATATATAGTAGGAGGGATTCTCCGTTGCATGGAGGAACTAAGACCGGTGGTTTAGTTAGAAATCGCTTAACCATGTCAAGCGCCTCCTAAGCCTCGGCTGTCCACTCGAAGCAGTTAGCTTTCTTTAGGAGCCGATAAAGGGGGAGTCCTCGTTCGCCAAGGCGTGAAATGAATCGGCTAAGGGTGGCGAGGCACCCTGTGATCCGCTGAACCCCCTTTATGTTTTGGATCGGGCCCATCCTTGTGATGGCTGATATCTTCTCCGGGTTGGCTTCGATGCCATGCTCGGAGACGATGAAGCCGAGCAGCATGCCTCTCGGGACCCCAAAAACACATTTTTCAGGATTGAGTTTGATGCCGTTTGCCTAGAGTTTCGCAAAGGTTTGCTCAAGGTCGGCAACTAGGTGGTCAGCTCGTTTGGTTTTGAATACGATGTCATCGACATAGGCCTCAATGGTTCGCCCGATGAGGTCTCCAAAGCAATTGAGCATACAATGCTGGTACATTGCCCCAGCATTCTTCAGACCGAATGGCATTGAAACGTAGCAAAACGATCCGAAAGGGGTGATAAAAGATGTCACAAGCTGGTTGGACTCTTTCATCGCGATTTGATGGTAGCCAGAGTATACGTCAAGGAAGCAGAGGGTTTCACACCCCGAGGTGGAATCAACTATTTGGTCTATTTGTGGTAAAGGAAACGGATCCTTTGGACATGCTTTGTTGAGGCTAGTATAATCGACACACATTCTCCATTTCCTACTCTTTTTCGGACAAGAACAGGATTTGCTAACCACTCTGGGTGGTATACTTCCTTAATGAATCCTGTGGCCTACAGTTTGGCTATCTCTTCGCTGATGGCCCTACGTTTCTCCTTATCGAAGCGGCGCAGGCATTGCTTTACCGGCTTGGAGCCCGGGAGGATCTGGAGAGTATGCTCGGCGACCTCCCTCGGGATGCTCGGCATATCTGAGGGTCTCCACGCAAAGATGTCTTTGTTGGCGCGGAGGAAGTCGACGAGCGTGCTTTCCTATTCGGAGGAGAGCGCGGTCCCAATACAAACTTTTTTGCCCTCGGAGCTACTGGGATCCAAGAGGACCACCCTGGAGCCTTCTGCCGATTCGAATGACCCGGTTGATTTCTTTGCGTCGGGTGCCTCTTCGATGACCTTCTCCCTAAGGGTGGCGAGCTCTTCGGAGGCGATGACTGCGGATGCGTGTCCGCAGCATTCGACCTCGCACTCGTAAGCGCGCTGGAAGGAGGTGCCGATGGTGATGACCTCGCGGGGGCCCGACATCTTCAGCTTTAGGTACGTATAATTGGGAACGGCCATGAACTTCACGTAGCATGGTCGCCCCAGGATGGCGTGGAAAGTCCCCGGGAACCCCACTACATCGAAGGTGAGGGTCTCAGTCCGGTAGTTGGACCGATCCCCAAAAGTGACGGGCAGGTCGATCTGCCCAGTGGTACGGCTTGCCTCCCAGGCACGACGCCATGGAAAGGTGCTCGGATGGGACGGAGGTTCGTTCGGTCGACGCCCATCTCGTCGAGCGTTTTGGCGTACATGATGTTGAGGCCGCTGCCCCATCCATCAGTACTTTGGTGAGCCGCTTTGGACGACGATCGGATCGACGACAAGCGGGTACCTTCCGGGTGTGGGACGGCATGGATGGTCGGTCCGATCGAAGGTTATGGCGGATTCCGACCACCGGAGGAAGGCTGGCGTGGCTGGTCCGGCGGTATAGACCTCGCGTGCGAGCTTCTGGCGACGCTTGGAGTCATAGACCGTTGATCCTCCGAAGATCATGAGGGCGCCGGTCGGCTTGGGAAGGCGTCGTCCTTCTCCTCTGCGTCGTCTGTGGTGGGAACAGGTTCCTTCCCCTGCTCCCCTTTGTTGAGGCCCCCGGCCAAGTACTTGCGCATGAGGCCGCAATCCTTGTATAGATGCTTGGCCGGGAAGGCGTGGTTTGGGCATGGCCCCTCGAGCATTTTCTCGAAGTGGTTCGGAGTGCCTTGTGGGCTTCCGGCCACCTTTGCGGTCGGCAGCGGCCACGAGCGAGTTGTCGCCCGTTGCTTCTTATTTTTCTTTTTGGCGGGACGGTTGGAGGCGCCTTCGCCGGCGTCCTCGTCCGCCTCATCTTTCCGTCGGAGCGATCAAAGATGGCTCCGACCGCCTCCTCTAGAGGCGTGACTGGTGGCGATGTCCAGGAGTTCCTTGGTAGTTTGGGCCCCTGCGTCCTAACTTGTGGACCAGGGATTCGCAGGTTGTTGGACAGAAAGGCTCCTATCACGTCGGCTTGGCGACGTTAGGGAGCTCGTTGCACTGTCGAGAGAAGCGCCGAATGTACCCGCGAAGGGTTTCATCGGTCTTCTGGCGGCAGTTCTTGAGGTCCCATGGGTTTCCAGGGCGTTTGTACGTGCCCTGGAAGTTGCCCACGAAGATCTCCGTCAGATCCGCCCAACTCTGAATAGCATTGGACGGTAGGTGCTCCAGCCATGCTCGCGCCGAGTCGGCCAAGAACAGCGGGAGATTGCGAATAATGAAATTGTCATCACTCGCACCACCGGCCTGACATGCAAGCCGATAGTCTTCGAGCCAAAGCCGGGATTTGTTTCCAGAATATTTAGGGATGTTGGTAGGCGGTCGATACCTTAGGGGGAAGCAGCGTTGAGGATGTGTCGGCCGAAGGCCTGAGGGCCTGGCAGGCCGGGGCGGGCTTCGGTCCTCGTTGCTGTCGTAGCGTCCGCCACGTCGGGGATGATAGCCGTGGCGTGCTGCTTCTCCATCGTCGCCATGGGCACGTCTGAGCGTCGATGATGCTGCGTACGTCGCGGCCATGGGAGGCGTTGATGTACTGGGACGACGGAGGGCTGCCGCGGCTGGCGGTGTTTGGTGAAGGACGGTCCTTGGTGGGACGCACTGAGGGCTGCGCTGGCTGGTGTCGGGTTCAGTCGTCGAGACAACGAACTTTCCGCCTGCTGCGCCGCTGCACGCTCGAGCAACGTGCGAAATCTGGCGAGCGCGGCGATCCTCGGACGTCGCGGCCTCCGGAAGGCCATGCAGCAAGGCGGTTGCTGCGGCGATGTTCTGGCTGGCTCGGGCAAAGTGAGGAAGGGCCCCATCGTCGGTGAGGATCCTTTGATGTACGGTGCGGGCCGTGGCGCGCGCGCCCCCGTCTTTGCGGCGTTCAATCTCGATTGATGTCCGTGTATTCCCAGACGAGCCCTTGCCCGGCCTCATCGATCTCTTACTATGGGCCCTCACCTGCTCCATCCTTAGGCGAGATGGGGCTGTCATCTCTTCCCGGATCTGCTGTCAGGGTTGTTTGTAGGTGGTGACCTCTTCCCTGGAGGCACTTTCCGACGTGACCTTCGGGGGTCTGCGTAGCATGAAGCCACTCCCGGAAAGGGTGTGGCTCCCCCTACGGGAATCCGAGCTAGAGAATGATCTCGGCTCGTCATGAGGAGCTCGTAGAGGGTCTTCATATCCTGCTCAATCGCCCCCACGAACTCGATGTCCGTGGGTGATTGAACCATACGTAGCGCCAGAAGGCGGCCAGCGGTCGCCGCAGCGTTTGCAGAGAACCGAATAGAAATGCTGTCGGGGCGCTCTGTACGAACTCTTCGGACACAGGGTGGCGTTGTGAGAGGCCTCCTTTGATGACGGGACTCCCCAGGAGTTGCTCGGTGGGCCCTCAAGCCTAAGACGGCTGAGGTTGATGGAAGGGGGAGAATGGGGCGGCTGAGTGAGTCAGTGCTAGCTCTCCTCCCTAGTGTGATGATGAAATCTAGGTCGCCAAAACGCACGTGTGCGCCAGGGGCCCAGGTGATTGTGTGGGTGGCCATCCGAGGGCCTGATTTGGAACGCGCAAGGACCCCTACCTGGTGCGGCCAGCTGTCGTGTGTTTGTACAAGCACCGGCAAGTAAATTTATAGTAATGCACGTTAGGCTGGATAGTGCAGCTAAAGGACACAAGATTTATACTGTTCGAGGCCGAAAGTCCCTAGGTCCATTTGTTGCTACTCGTGTTATTAGCACCTGTTGAACGGTTTGTAGTAAGGGGTACAAACGATCAGGAGAGGGACTGTCCCAAGTCTCTGATGGAAGGGTTGAAGGGATGTCAAGAGGTTCAAAACAACTTGACTAGTGGTTTCTATGTGTCGTATTGTCCGGTCTCAAGATTCCGTCCCCCTGAATGGAGGAAGCGCATCCCTTTTATAGAGGAAGGGGGTCGCTTTTACAAGGGCGAGGGTTTAGAATGTATACTCTACTTAGTCTTGTGGCTCACGTCTACCCAATCCTCCTCCTTCATTCTGATGAGTGCGAAGGAAGAAGGCGCCTATAATACTGTTGATGTCTCTTGTAGAATGTCAGGTTGATTACAGAATGCTACCCTGCTGCAGGGTGTGGGCTTAGTACAGTGGTTTTGACTTATTGGCCTCCTCCCAGCCTTGCTCCGCACGCCTTCTGGTTCCCGTGAGTCTTTGTCGAAGGGACAAGGGGTCGGGGTCCGGAGCGACGACGTGGTCAAGGCCTTCTGTCTTGGTGGACCTGAGGGGTCGGGAAGCGGGTGCTGCTCCCTCGGGTCCATAGCATGGTGACGGAATGTCCATTGTGCGTGGAGATATTAAGTCCTTTTCTGGAGCATAGCGGTTGTCGTATATCTTCATCGGGTTGCGTATCTCAGGGCTGAAGGCGGCGCCTACAACTCTACAGGGCGAGGAGCACGCACCTATACAACCTTTCGGGCTCTATGGCGCCAGGAAGGGTCTAAAGCACCTGTCCTGTCATCCCCTGGTAGTACTTTTCCTGCCAGGGTGCAGGGTATGGTCCTTGGAGCCATGGTTTGACCCGAACGTCTTGTCTTGCCTGTACTTATCATCTTGAGGGAATAGGGAGAAGTTGTCAGGGAGAATGAATCCAATCTTTAGATATGGAGCAGGGTGAGACTCGTTCCTTGCCATCGGGCGAAATGAAGACCAATTCCTATCTCCCGGTGAGACCGACCTCGCCCCTCTGGGGTCGGGTGAGGCGGAATCTATCCCTCAGCCCTTGGGCGAGACCGAGCTCACCCTCAAGGCGTCGGGCGAGACAGAGTTTATCCCTTGGCCCTCGGGTGAGACTGAGCCTGTCCCAATGGCGTCGGGCGAGACGGAGATTAACCTTGAGCCCTTGGGTGAGACCGAGCCTATCCTAATGGCGTCGGGCGAGACGGAGATTAACCTTGAGCCTCGGGCGAGGCAGAGTCATCTCCCAAAGGTGTCGGGCGAGGTGGAACCAAACTCCTGTCACTCCGAACAAGGGATGAAATGGCGCCCTTATGTGTCTAGAAGTTTTTTATGTTCGGTGGTTATTGGTTCCACCTTCTGGGGCACCCAGGTATTAGGTCCCCGACAGTAGCCCTCGAGCCTCTAGGTGATTCGAGTAGAACCACCTGGAGGGTGTTTTTTGACTTCGTCGAAGTTACTTTTGCTAGAGGGGCTGGGCGCACCCGATGGGGTCGCCCCCGAGCCCCCGGGGTGATTCGAGTAGAGTCGCCCGGGGGGGTTGTATCGGTCCCTTCGTGGGTAAGGCTGAAGGACTTAGTTTTTTATCAACTAGATGTTTTTCCGAGTGGGTCGTGGGCATCCCGTTCGCTGGGAACCGATTCAGGGGCTGACCTAACTGGTGCTTCTAGCCCTTGATTTCGGATCATTCACGGATCCTTCCTTAGTTGGGCCGGCCGGCGAGCTTCTAGGCCCTAGGTGGGCCAAAGAAAAAAGAATAGGCCTTCGTGGCTTGTGTTTCCCAGGTGGGTAGAGAGTCTAGATTCGCCTATGGGGAAGGCTAAACCGTCCGCTGAGATTTCTGGGGTGAGAGGATAGGGGCTGCAGGCCACGTGTCCCGCGACGTGACACGGTGGCGCTTGTGGCAGGCCTAGAGATTGAGGCGGACGGTTGCCCTTCTCATGTCTGTCACCCCTATAAAACCACGGGGTTTGCCCCCAAGGTTCCGTATTTCGCTCCCCAGCCTTTGCGTTCTGAAACATCCACCGCCAATCATCCTAGCCTCCTGCAGCCCGCATCACCACCATCGACCGGCTTGTGTTCATGTTGCAGCCACCAGTCAAGCTCACGCCTGCCCTCCCCCCTATTGCTTTAATGGAGTTGTGGGGCAGATCAAGCATCACCTCTCGGACGTCTGGAGGGCCTCGTCTAACCATGGGCCTTCTCCGCCCACTGTCTACCGATCCAGGGAGTGGCTGCTACCTGGCGACGAGGGTGAGCCGAGTGCCGCCTGAAGGGTATGTCAGTCTCTTTTGCCATCTTCCATGAGCAGGGATTTGGGGTACCCGCGCATAGATTCCTTCGGGGGCTGTTGGATTACTATGAGGTAGAGCTGCAGCATCTAACTCCCAATGGGATTCAACACATAGGTAGCGTTTGTTGCCCTGTGTGAGGGTTTCCTAGGGGATTCGATCCCCATTTTGATCTGTGGTGCAGTATTTCTTTAACATTAGTTTGTCAAAGAGGAAGATTGGGGGGAAAGATGTGAACACGCTGATGGGATGTGCCCAGCATTCATCTGTGCCATACCCGGTCGAGGGGTTACCCATACATGCGTCTAGCGACATCCAACAAGGGATGGCACTTGCAGTGGTTTTATGTTAGGGATGATGTGAGTGCCACCCTACCGAAGTATAATGGACGTCCTATTGTGGACGTTCTAGAGTCGTGGGGCTAGGGCATCCAGTCCAAAGACAAGAAACACATCTCCGACTTCTTTCTGCCCTCCTAAGCCCTGAAGGATCGGGGTGTAAAGGGGACGGGGATTATCGGTGCCTACCACGCGAGGAGGGTGCCGCCCCTGATGGTGCGTGTGCTTCCCCTGCATCGGATGATGCCTGGGATATCGTTCGAGGGGATGGTGCTCGTTGACGAGGGCACTCCCTTACTCGGAAGTGGCGCAGCGCATCAAGGAGGCGATGAAGCCAACGAAGGATTCTGTAGGCAGGGTCCTCGACATTGTGTATCTGGTGCCTAGACACCCCCCAATGCGGCCGAAGCCTGGATTCTTTGAATTCGTAAGCCCTCTTCTCCAGTGCTCTTTTCTTTTTCCTGGATCTCCATTTTTTAACACTTGCTTTATGATGTTGGGACCAGCCGAGGGGGCTGGTCTTCAAGGATAGTCTGGTTCCACTGCTGAAGGACAAGGTCGTTGGCAAGCAGCGAATCGACTCGTGGCCGAGCGGGACAAGAAAGCAAGGGAGGAGATGAAGAAGGCGAAACGACTGAAGCAGGAGGCACGGGATCGGGGGAGGAGGACGTGAGCAGTGAGGACGACGATGATGACGAGGTAGCCATCGGCGTGGATTGGGATGTCTTGGAGGACGAGGACACGCTGACAAGTGACCACCCATCCATGCAGGGGCCCTTCCCTTTCCATGCGGAGGGAAGTGAATCGATGAGGTCAGTGGAGGCTGGTGAGTCCGCCGCTTCGCACGGTGTGCCAGCCGAGGACCGGTGGACGGGGGGAGGGCGGGCTTGCTGCCGCCAACCCCGAGGCGACGATGGAGGGGAGCAGCTTTGGTGCTGCACCCGGTGAGATGATGGAGGGGGGCGGCTCTGGTGCTGCGCCTGACGAGACGATGGAGAGGAGCGACTCCGGTGCCACGCCTGATGAGATGAACCCCCCTGCCCCGAAGCAGGGGGCAGGCTTGAAATGGTCCTGCCTAGATGAGTTGAGGTAGGGATCTGGGGATCCATCCCCAAAATGCTTCCGCCGGCCGAGGACGTCAATGTAAGCTGCTGATTCCCCTGTTTTCATTCTTTTTCCATTTCTATTTTGACTTAATGGTTATTACCTTTGTGCAGGTTCTTGCGGACGGGTCACCCCCTGGGGCTGGCACCCAAGAAGAGTCTTGCCCTTCAAGCAGGACAGACGGTGTTGCTCGGAAGTCACCCCATTTTGGGCAGGAGTGGTGCCCGATGTCGGGGCCACGTTGGCCGACCCGACTGCACCCGTGGTGGCTCCCACGCCCGTGGAGGTTACTGAGCGAGCGGCCTCCTCCATGGCGGATGTGGAAAAGCCAACCGAGAGCCGCATACCACTGGTGGAGGTGGTCGTGACCGCACCAAGCCAGGATCAGCCGGGCACGGCCGTGGTGGCGCCCGAGGGCGTAGTGCAATCCGCGCCACCAGGGGCCCAGGTGGATCTGCCCGTGGCGCTCAAAGTGGCCCAGACAGAGGAGGGTCCAGCCGGAGGGTCCTTGAGTGCAGTGGTGGTGCCGCACAGGGTCAGGAGGGAGCTGCCCCTAGCCCCTTTGTCAGGAGGAAGCCGCTCCCCTATGCAAGGAGAGCCGCCGCTCTAGTGGATGGCCGCTCAGGACCCGACGTCGGCTCTTTTCTCGCTCGATGATCATTCCAAGAGCATGGAGCAGGAGGGTCTTGACATCGGGATCTCGACCATGCTGAACGCCCTGGATCAGGCCAGAGGAGCCCTCCATGAGATCGTTATCCCTACTACTCAGGTATTTTCTGGGCTTTCTTCTTTCTTCGCATGTTTTTGTGTTTTCGCATTTCTGATACCAGTCTTCTTCCTCTTTAGGTTCTTGTTGCTCGTAGCCGAAATAAATCCCAATTCCTCCGCGAGTAGAAGGTGGAGTGGGATCGCCCTCTCCGAGGAGGCCTGGCTGTGAGCAGACATGGCCGCCTAGCCTTGCTACTGCCCTAGGAGCGGGAGGCCTAGGCGTGTCAGGACGTGGAGGAGGCACATGGGATGTTCGAGGATCTATCGGCGAGGTCTAAGCTGGATGGGGAGGAGATTGCCAGGCTCCAAAAAAGAGTGAGATGAGCTACTGCAGAGGAATGCCGTGGCCAATGAGAAGGCTGGCGAAGTTCTAAAGGAGCTGGAGATGGAGTGGGAACTCCGGCGAGAGGCCGAGAGTAGGGCCACAGCCCTCTAGCAGAAGGTGGGCAAGGACATCGAGGTGGTCCGCTCTCTCCGGGTGGAGCTCGGTGACGCGGTGAACCGAAGGTTGAGCGCTGAAAACGTCTCTGTCAAGCTAGAAAAAGAGGCTGCCTATGCACGAAGGGCCCTTCAGGTTGAGAGCGATGAGCACGATCTTCTACAAGCTACGGTCGGGTGGTCCTTAATGCCCTGAATGTGACGGAGCCAGTGGAGACCAGCCCACTCGTGGCTCGTGTCGCAGGTATCATGGCTCGGGTGGGTCAGCTTGAGGAGAGTGCCTTTCACGCCAGGATTACCCAGGCCTTCACCGTCGCCCACGCTCATTACGAGAAGGAAATCAACCTAAAGGTGATGAGCAAAGGCTTCCCGTCCACCTATGAGGATGAAGAGCTAGAGGAAATGGAGGAGATGGTTGCTCCCCTTGCGAAAAACCTAGCAGACAATCTAAAGAGATGGTTCTCCCTCTATGGGAGTAATTAGTCAAACAATTTTGAGAACAACTTATATGTAATATGTGGACAAGTGTCGGTATTTTTCGGGTCTGGACGCTTTTTCGTGATTTTGTGTCGTAATTTTCGTTTTGTTTGATTTTTTTATGATCTTACCAATATGTTCCCCTGAATTTTGCTTTGGTTTTGTGAATGATGTGAGGGGATTGTTTGTAAAGAAAGAAAGGAGGTAGCCATACCTTCACCAGCCCCCGAGTAAGGTCCGACCCCCTACATTTGCTAGGGTTGGGGGTTACTAGAGATCGGAACTGTGGTTTTGATGATAGGGTCGACGAAGTACATGGATGGCATCGTAATATTCCCCGCCCTATGTTCCAACAAAGATCCCCAACTGGGGATTCTATGGGCTCGGCAAGGTGGGGCCTTCGAACCTGTGTCCCTGTATTGATTGGCTCGAGCCCTCGAGCCATGTTAGGGTCTGATAGGGGTCGGCTGTTATTTGCGTGTTACCCCGTCCTCGGTTTTCACAATCGGAGGGGCTGAGTGAACGGCACTTGCCTCGACGGCTCAAGTATCACGCTCAACAAGCTCACTAACAGGTACATTCATGTGGAATCCGGGTCCATCATTTGCTGATGGGGTCGGCAGAGCCCTCTGGTGGCACTCCACTACTTCTTAACCCGCCTCCCGGTAGATGCCCGAGCTGTTCGATAGGCTCTGGCGGCCTGATGGCCTCTCATCGATGGAGATTCTGTGGGTTTGGCTCGGGGTTAAAATCGAACGAGAAAAGGTCGAGACGTCCCTGTCCGCTTCTGAGCGGAGTCAGGCAGGGCCGCTGGGGCTTGTCTCGGTTATTTCTCCCTGGCTCTGTTTGGCATGTGGCGGCCTCGAGCCCTTCGTGGACCGACCTTCGAACCTTGGCCTGTGGTCGCCTATATCGAATGAGGCGACGGCCGTTTCGTGATGCAACACGGAGCGTTGGGATGTTTTGCATATGTATAATATAATCAAAATGAAGGCGGGGTCGGTAACGTTACCGTGGCGGTATGAGTGATGAAAAGCTCCTACCAAATGTGTCCGCGTGGGGTTCGGACCCTGATGTTCGCGATGAGGTTGGAGTAACCTGCATAAGAATTGCTATTCTTTGTTTTTCGTATCTCGGTGGTGATCTGAGCCATTTAATTAACTTGGGGAACCTGACAACTTCTCCTTTGGGAGAGACTCTATAGGTGGACCCCTCCAGACCCTTCTTGAGAAGGCAGACATTGAAGTTGGAGATGCGAGGGGCATTTGAGCATGGTTTTTCTGGTGAACGGAAACACCATAGCCACTGAGGTGTAGGGTCTGCTAGTTCGTCCAGTTTTACTCGAAGTTCTATGCCTGTATTCCATACTCCCCGGTTTCAAGCGTACGGAGGGGTCAAGTGAAGAGGATGTCTAGACTAGTAGTCATCCTCGGCAGCCCCCGAGTGATGTTCGTGTCCCCGCCGTTTGACGGGGGTCGAAAGCTCGTGAATGAATTTTATTGCATAAAGTAAGAAAGCTGAGATGCTTATCTTTCTTTGGACATTCATTCGTTGTGTCTTCTGGGCCGAACGGCTGGCCTAGGAGATCCAAAAGGTCCTATTGTCGGATCGTCCGTGGTCCTGCATGGGGAGGTGAAGGGCTGTCTGCCTATGTGGGTGCCTTAATTGCCACGTCTGGAGTGGGTCAGTAGCGGGCCATACCTAGGCAGTGCTCAATTTGACCAAAAAAGAACACCTCGTCGACCGGGGTGCGTCCCGTCAGTTCCGGCGTGTCCCCTTAGATATCAATCAGCATTGATTCCGTATTTAAAGAGGGGAAGGGAGAGGGTTTTTCGTCCAACTTTTCGCCTTTCCTTAGCTACCGCGCCTCCTCTTTAAATAGGGAGGGGGAGAGGAGTTCTCATCCCACCTCCTCTTCTGCCTCCGAGCCGCTATCTCTCCTTCTTCTTCCTTTTCGCCGAACACGTCCATGCGTCGCGGCAGTTCGTGAGTGAGGAAGAGTAATGCTAGAGAGAGAGAGAGAACTCACAAATTTGCTCACGAGTCTAGGGCGTGATGTCGAGCCGGAGGTTATCCAACATAGATGAGATGGTGCGTGCTACCCTTGCTGAGGAGTCGTTGCTGCTAAAGGAGAAGAGGCGCCGGTGGGCGTCGTACGTCGTCGACTGTGCCGTCATCCGCTATGCTCCTCCTTTAGCGAGAGGCATTTCCTGCCCATACGCCGTTGTCAGGGTTATGGCTGGGGATGATGGTGTAGTCCCCTGGTGCTCCAGTGGAGGCGTCGCTGTCGAGGTTTGCGGCTGACGACGACGACGTAGTCCTCGGACGCTCCGATGGAGGCGTCGCAGATGGTGGTGCCTTTGAGGATCCAGCAAAGCGGCGGGATATCGGGATGTCGCCGATGGAGAGAGTGGCATGGCGACCGCAGTAGACGAGCTGGCCCATGTACACGCCCCAGGCGTCACCGATGGAGAGCGTGGCGCGGTGACCGTAGTAGACGCGCTGGCCCGTGTACATGCCCTGGGCATCGCCGATGGAGAGCATGGCGCGGTGACCATAGTAGTACTTGTAGTAGAGCCAAGCAGAGACTGTAATGAAATAACTTTGTGGGGAAGCCCCCGAGTAAACAGTCCTCTGAATTTATAAGTATATTGTTCCTTTTTGTAATGAAATCGCTTTGTAAGTGATGAATTGTGTAAAAAATGAACAAAATTACATCCTTTGCTTATAGCAAGCAATTTTTTATCTTTCTCCTTTCTATAGGAATGATTTTAGTGCTTTCCGACCCTTCTCATGGTCTAAGTCATAAGAAGCTAGGAACATGGGTGAACTAATTCTGATTGAACTGGTGAGCAAAGAGGTTGCAGCCGCTGGGGCATGGGTGTCCCATAGTCCTACCAGTTGTATTCAGAATTGGTTCCCAAAATCTTAGCCCTTAGGACTCGTTTATGAGGCGAATGGAAAACTTAGAGAATGTTTGTAAGTATAACACAGGAGTTTTTTTTGCAAGCGTAATACTTGTATTACATATGTCATATGTTACGATCACATGTCAGCCCCCAAGTGAGGTCTGTCCCCTCGTGATTTGTAGGGGTCGGAAGTCACTAAGGATCGGGGTTCTGTTATGACAAAATCTGATACGGAAGAAGTGTAAGCTTATTTTAAGGATAGAAACAACATAACTGCTCGATGTTCCTAGGCATTGGTGAAGACCTCGCCGTTGATGGTTTTCAACCAGTAGGCGCCTGGGCAAATTACTTCCACGACGACGTAGGGCCCTTCCCAGGGCGGGGAGAGTTTGTGGCGGTCCTTGTTGCTCTGCACAAGACGGAGGATGAGGTCTCCGACATTGAAGGCTCGACCCCCCACCCGTCGGCTATAGTATCATCACAGCGCCTGCTGGTACTTAGCCGAACGGAGGAGGGCGATGTCACGGGCTTCATCTAGCTGGTCCATGGCGTCTTGGTGAGATGCTTCGGCCTCCTGTTCGTCATATGCTCTGATTCTTGGTGCTCCATAGTCGAGTTTGTTGGGAGAACGGGCCTCGGAACCATAGACCATGAAGAAGAAGGTGTGTAGCCGATGGCCCGGCTAGGAGTTGTCCTTAGGCTCCAGAGCATGGCCGGGAGCTCAGCTAGCCAGCATGCGCTGAATTTGTTCAATCGGTTGAAAATTCTAGGTTTGAGGCCTTGAAGAAGCATGCCATTTGCGTGCTTGACTTGCCCGTTTGTCCAGGGGGTGTGCGATGGCTGCCCAATCGATCCGGATGTGTTGTTCATCATAGAATCGAATGAATTTCCTACCGGTGAACTACGTTGCCATTGTCTATGATGGAGTTTGGTACTCTAAAGCGATGGATGATGTCGAGGAAGAACAGCACGGCTTGCTCAGATTTGATCGTGGATATTGGTCGATCTTCAATCCATTTTGTAAACTTGTCTATGGTGACAAGCAGGTGGGTAAAGCCCTCGGGCGCCTTTTTGAGTGGCCCAACCAGGTCGAGCCCCTAGACCGCGAAGGGCCATGTGATGGGGATCATTTGGAGAGCCTGGGCCGGGAGGTGTGTTTGCCGAGCGTAGTACTGGCACCCTTCGCAGGTGCGTACAATTTGCTCGGCATCGGCTACTGGCGTGGGCCAGTAGAAACCTTGTTGGAATGCATTCCCAACCAAGGTTCTTGGTGCGGCATGATGACCGTTTAGACTCCACCGTGGATGTCGCCCAGTAGAAGTTTTCCCTGTTCGCCAGGGATACAGAGTTGCAGAATTCTGATCTGACTTCGTTTGTAGAGTTTGCCGTCTACAAGAACGAAGGACTTGGCGTGTCATGCGAGCCGTCAGGCTTCTGTCTTGTCTGCCAAGTAGCATGTCATGAAGGAAAGTAATTGAGGGTAAAGCGTTTCCCCAGTCATCGGGAGGGTCGGACTCCACTGCTAGGTCCTCTTCACGCTCCATGACCTCGGGGTCGGGCAGAGTAGTCGGTGGATCGGCCCCAGGGGGTCGGACTAGAAGGGCCATCGTCAGCTTGTTCCGACCTCGCATAGCGTACTGAGGGTTTGTGTTGATCACTAGCAAAGACGCCTGTTAGGACTGGCTCTCGGCCGGATGCTGCTTTTGCAAGCATGTTCGGCCGCTTCGTTGAGGCGCCTAGGGATGTGATTGAGTTCAAGGCCATCGAACTTGCCCTCCAGCCGTCGGACTTCTTGACAGTATGCCCTCCATCTTGGCGTCATGGTAGCATGACTCTTTCATGACCTGATTGACGACCAGCTGAGAGTCACCCCTTGACGTCGAGGCGTCGGATGCCTAGCTCGATGGTGATTCGTAAGCCGTTGATGAGCGCTTCGTATTCTGTAGTATTGTTTGATGAGGGGAAATGGAGCCGAACCATGTACCTCATGTGGACCCTGAGGGGAGATACAAAGACTAGTCCTGCTCCGGCGCCCTTCTTCATCAGCGATCCGTCGAAGGTACATTGTCTAGTACTCTTGATCAACGGCTGCTGGTGGCATCTGGACCTCGGTCCACTCCGCGATGAAGTCAGCCAGTACCTGAGATTTGATCGCTGTTCAGGGGGGGCATAAGAAATGCCCAGATCCATCAGCTCGAGTGCCCACTTTGCGGGTCTTTCCCCGTAGTGGTCATGGCTATGGACTACCCTCGCCGATGGGGAACGATTGTCACTACTATCACGGGGTGTGACTCAAAGTAGTGGCATAGCTTCCTTTTGGTGATGAGGGACGGCATAGAGCAGTTTCTGGATTTGGGAGTAGCGGGTTTTGGAGTCGGATAACACCTACGCTGATGAAATACACAAGGCGATGCACCATTGAAGGCATGCCCCTCTTCCTTCCCTCGCTCTACTACTAAGGCAGAGCTAGCCACTTGGGTGGTGGTCGATATATACAGTAGGAGGGATTCTCCGTTGCATGGAGGAACTAAGACCGATGGTTTAGTTAGAATCGCTTAAACCATGTCAAGCGCCCTCCTGAGCCTCGGCCGTCCACTCGAAGCGGTCAGCTTTCTTTAGGAGCCGATAATAAGGGGGAGTCCTCGTTCACCGAGGCACGAAATGAATTGGTTGAGGGCGGCGAGGCAACCCTGTGATCCACTGAACCCCCTTTATGTTTTGGATCGGGCCCATCCTTGTGATGGCTGATATCTTCTCTAGGTTGGCTTCGATGCATACTTGGAGACGATGAAAGCCCGAGCAGCATGCCTCTCAGGACCCCAAAAAACATTTTTGGGATTGAGTTTGATGTCGTTTGCCCGAAGTTTCGCAAAGGTTTGCTCAAGGTCGGCGACCAGGTGGTCAGGCTCGTTTGGTTTTGACTATGATGTCATCGACATAGGCCTCAATGGTTTGCCCGATGAGGTCTCGAAGCAATTGAGCATACAGCGCTGTACGTTGCCCCAGCATTCTTTAGACCGAATTGGCATTGAAACGTAGCAAAACGATACGAAGGGGGTGATAAAAGATGCTCGCGAGCTGGTCGGACTCTTCATCGCGATTTGATGGTAGCCAGAGTATGCATCAAGGAGTAGAGGATTTCGCACCCCCCGAGGTGGGAATCGACTATTTGGTCTATTTGTGGTAAAGGAAATGGATCCTTTGGACATGCTTTGTTGAGGCCAGTATAATCGACACACATTCTCCATTTCCCGCTCTTTTTTGGATAAGAACAGGATTTGCTAACCACTCTGGGTGGTATACTTCCTTAATGAATCCTATGGCTAGTAGTTTGGCTATCTCTTCGCCGATGGCCCTGCGTTCTCCTCGTCGAAGCGGCGCAGGCGTTGCTTTACCGGCTTGGAGCCGGGAGGATCTGGAGAGTATGCTCGGCGACCTCCCTCGGGATGCCCGGCATATCCGAGGGTCTCCACGCAAAGATGTCTTTGTTGGCGCGGAGGAAGTCGACGAGCGTGCTTTCCTATTTGGAGGAGAGCGTGGTCCCGATATGGACTTTTTTGCCCTCAGAGCTGCTGGGATCCAAGAGGACCTCCCTGGAGCCTTCTGCCGATTTGAATGACCCGGTTGATTTCTTTGCATCGGGTGCCTCTTCGACAACCTTCTCCCTAAGGGTGGCGAGCTCTTCGGAGGTGATGACTGCGGATGCGTGTCCGCAGCATTCGACCTCACACTCGTAAGCGCGCTGGAAGGAGATGCCGATGGTGATGATCCCGCGGGGGCGACATCTTCAGCTTCAGGTACGTATAATTGGGAACGGCCATGAACTTCGCGTAGCATGGTCGCCTAGGATGGCGTGGAAAGTCCCGGGAACCCCACTACATCGAAGGTGAGGGTCTCAGTCGGTAGTTGGACCAATCCCCAAAAGTGATGGGTAGGTCGATCTGCCCCAGTGGTACGGCTTGCCTCAGGCATGATGCCATGGAAAGGTGCTCGGATGGGATGGAGATCGTTCAGTCGACGCCCATCTCGTCAAGCGTTTTGGCATACATGATGTTGAGGCCGCTGGCCCCATCCATCAGTACTTTGGTGAGCCGCTTTGGACCGACGATCGGATCAACGATAAGCGGGTACCTTCCCGAGTGTGGGACGGCATCTAGATGGTCAGTCCGATCAAAGGTCATGGCAGATTCTGACACTAGAGGAAGGCTGGTGTGGCTGGTCCGGCGGTATAGACCTCGCGGCATGCGAGCTTCTGGCGACGCTTGGAGTCGTAGACCGTTGATCCTTCGAAGATCATGAGGGCGCGGTCGGTGTTGGGAAGGCGTCGTCCTTCTCCTCTACGTCGTCTATGGTGGGAATAGGTTCCTTCCCTTGCTCCCCTTTGTTGAGGCCCCAGCCAAGTATTGGCATGAGGCCGCAATCCTTGTATAGATGCTGGCCAGGAAGGCATGGTTTGGGGCATGGCCCCTCAAGCATTTTCTTGAAGTGTGTTCGGAGTGCCTTCCGTGGGCTTCTGGCCACCTTCGATCGCAGCGCCAGAGCGAGTTGTCACGCCGTTGCTTCTTATTTTTCTTTTTGGCGAGATGGTTGGAGGCGCCTTCGCCGACGTCCTCGTCCCGCCTCATCTTTTCGTCGGAGCGATCAAAGATGGCTCCGACCACCTCCTCTCTAGAGGCGTGACTGGTGGCGATGTCCAGGAGTTCCTTGGTAGTTTGCGGGCCCCTGCGTCCTAACTTGTGGACCAGGGATTCGCAGGTTGTTCCGGATAGAAAGGCTCCTATCACGTCGGCGTTGGCAACGTTAGGGAGCTCGTTGCACTATCGAGAGAAGCGCCGAATGTACCCGCGAAGGGTTTCATTGGTCTTCTGGCGGTAGTTCTTGAGGTCTCATGGGTTTCTAGGGCATTTGTACGTGCCCTGAAAGTTGCCCACGAAGATCTCCGTCAGATCCGCCCAACTCTGAATAGCATTGGACAGTAGGTGCTCCAGCCATGCTCACGCCGAGTCGGCCAAGAACAGCGGGAGATTGTGAATAACAAAATTGTCATCACTCGCACCATCGACCTGACATGCAAGCCGATAGTCTTCGAGCCAAAGCCCGGGATTTGTTTTGCCAGAATATTTAGGGATGCTGGTAGGCGGTCGATACCTTAGGGGGAACGCAGCGTTGAGGATGTGTCGGCCGAAGGCCTGAGGGCTTGGCAGGTCAGGGCTCAGGCTTTAGTCCTCATTGTTGTCGTAGCGTCCGCCACATCGGGGATGATAGCCGCGGCGTGCTGCTTCTCCATCGTCGCCATGGGCACGTCTCTGAGCGTCGATGATGCTACGTACATCGTGGCCATGGCCGAGGCGTTGATGTACTGGGACGACGGAGGGCTGCCCGCCGGCTGGTGGTGTTTGGTGAATGGACGTGTCCTTGGTGGGACGCACTGAGGGCATGCGCTGGCTGGTGTCGGGTTCACGTCATCGAGACAACGAACTTTCCGCCTGCTGCGCCGCTGCACGGTCGAGCAACGTGCGAATCTCCTGGCGTGCGTGGCGATCCTTGGACGTCGTGGCCTCCGGAAGGCCATGCAGCAAGGCAGTTGCTACAGCGATGTTCTGGCTAGCTTGGGCAAAGTGAGGAAGGGTCCCATCATCGGTGAGGATCCTTTGATGTACAGTGCGGGCCATGGCGCGTGCGCGCCCCTCGTCTTTGCGGCGTTCAATCTCGTGATTGATGTCCGCATATTCCCGGACAAGCCCTTGCCTGGCCTCATCAATCTCTTGCTGACAAGCCCTCAGCTGCTCCATCCTTAGGCGAGATGGGGCTATCATCTCTTCCCCGGATCTACTGTCAGGGTTGTTTGTAGGGGTGACCTCTTCCCTGGAGGCGCTTTCAACGTGACCTTCGGGGGTCTGCATCATGAAGCACTCCCGGGAAGGGTGGTGGCTCTCCCTACTGGAATCCGAGCTAGAGAACGATCCCGGCTCCTTGTTGAGGAGCTCGTAGAGGGTCTCCGTATCCTGCTCAATTGCCCCCACGAACTCGATGTCCGTGGGTGATTGAACCATACGTAGCGCCAGAAGGCGGCCAGCGGTCGCCGTAGCGTTGCGGAGACCAAACAGAAATGCTGTCGGGGCGCTCCGTACGAACCCTTCTAGACACATGGTGGCATTGTGAGAGGCCTCCTTTGATGACGGGACTCCCCGAGAGTTGCCCGGCGGGCCCTCAAGCCTAAGACGGCTGAGGTTGATGGAAGGGGGAGATGGGGCGGCTTAGTGAGTCAGCGCCAGCTCTCCTCCTAGTGTGATGATGAAATCTAGGTCACTGAAACGCACGTGTGCGCCCGGGGCCCAGGTGATTGCGTGGGTGGCCATCCGAGGCCTGATTTGGAACGCGCAAGGACCCCTACCTAGCGCGCCAACTGTCGGTGTTTCGTACAAGCACCGGCAAGTAAATTTATAGTAATGCGTGTTAGGCTCGGATGGTGCGCTAAAGGACACAAGATTTATACTAGTTCGGGCCGAAAGTCCCTACGTCCAGTTTGTTGCTGCTCGTGTTATTAGCACCGTGAACGGTTTGTAGTAAGGGGTACAAATAATCGAGAGAGGGACTGGTCCCAAGTCTCTGATGGAAGGGTTGAAGGGATGTCAAGAGGTTCGAAACAACTTGACTGTGTGTTTCTGTGTGTCGTATTGTCTGGTCTCAAGAGTCCATCCCCCTGATGGAGGAAGCGCATCCCCTTTTATAGAGGAAGGGGGTCGCTTTTACAAGGGCGAGGGTTTAGGATGTATACTCTACTTAGTCTTGTGGCTCACATCTACCCAATCCTCCTCCTTCATTCTGATGAGTGCGAAGGAAGATAGACGCCTACAATACTATTGATGTCTCTGTAGAATGTCAGGTTGATTACAGAATGCTACCCTGCGCAGGGTGTGGGCTGTAGTATAGTGGTTTTGACTTATTGGCCTCTCCCAGCCTTGCTCCGCACGCCTTCTGGTTCCCGTGAGTCTTTGTCGGAGGGACGAGGGGTTGGGGTCCGGAGCGACGATGTGGTCAAGGCCTTCTGTCTTGGTGGACCTGAGGGGTCGGGAAGCGGGTGCCGCTCCCTCGAGTCCATAGCGTGGTGACGGAATGTCCGTCGTGCGTGGAGATATTAAGTCCTTTTCTAAAGCGTAGCAGTTGTCATATATCTTCGTCGGGTTGCGTGTTCCAGGGCTGAAGGCGGCGCCTACAACTCTACAGGGCGAGGAGCACGCACCTGTACAACCTTTCGGGCTCTGTGGCGCCCGGAAGGGTCTAAAGCACCTGTCCTGTCATCCCCTGGCAGTACTTTTCCTGCTAGGGTGCAGGGTATGGTCCTTGGAGCCATGGTTGACCCGAACGTCTTGTCTTGCCCTATACTTATCATCTTGAGGGAATGGGGAGAAGTTGTCAGGGAGGATGAATCCAATCTTTAGATATGGAGCAGGGTGAGACTCGTTCCTTGCCGTCGGGTGAAACAAAGACCAATTCCTATCTCTCGGGTGAGACCGACCTCACCCCTCCAGGGTCGGGCGAGGCAGAATCCCTCAGCCCTCAGGCGAGACTGAGCCTGCCCTCAAGGCGTCGGGCGAGACGGAGTTTATCCCTTGGCCCTCGAGTGAGACCGAGCCTGTCCCAATGGCGTCGGGCGAGATAGAGATTAACCTTGAGCCCTCGGGCGAGACCGAGCCTATCCTAATGGTGTTGGGCGAGACGGAGATTAACCTTGTGCCCTCGGGCGAGGCAGAGTCATCTCCCAAAGGCATCGGGCGAGGCGAAACCAAACTCCTGTCACTCGAACAAGGGATGAAATGGCGCCCTTATGCATCCAGAAGTTTTTTACATTCGGTGGTTATTGGTTCCACCTTCTGGGGCACCCCGGTATTAGGTCCCCGACAACTTGGATCAATCAATCAAGTCATTTCAAGTGAGTATCAAGAATGATTCTTAGAGAGAGGTCACTTCTCTCTAGTGTAGGGGCTTGCCACCTATGTGTAAGTGAACCAAGTGTGGTACTTGAAAGGCTAACATGGAAGTGGTGATCCAAGGAACATTTGAGATGCTTAGTTGAAGCAATCAAAAGGATTGATCAAGAAAAGCAAGCAACACCCAAAAGAGAGCTAGTCATGATATTTCAAGTGGTATTCTCAAATTGATACTCTCATGCAAGCAAAGATCAAGAGTTAAAGCAAGCCAACCACAACAAGAAAGTGCACTTGATCATAAGTGGTATTCATTTTATATGGGTGAAGAATGAAATTCAACATGGTATCTATTAGTCTTCACCAAGCTTATAATTAGACTTCATATTGCTATTGGAGTAATAAATTGGAATCTATGTGACTATCCTCTACTCCAACATAGCAAAGGTATCATTGTAATGTGCATGATCATTTCATCCCTTACTAGTATGCGGTTAGTGCATATAGTACATGCTTCATAGGATCATGCATAACAAATGAAATGCTTAAATTCATAGCCTACCACTATTGTTTGAATGATTACTTGATCTAGTGGTTATAACATGAATTTGTTCATGAGCTAGTGAACCCAAGTATTTGACTCGATTTGGATTGCTAACAAGTGACAAGTACAACATTGGCAAGATTACCCTTGCAAGAGGTGTGAAGAAGCTTGTCATTGGTTCAAATCGGACTTGGAAGCTTAGGCAAATCAATTTAGTTCAAGTCAATCATAGAAGCTCATGATAGTGATAAGAGTACAAGCACAAGACAACAATGTAAATGGATATATAGTTTGTTTATTTTAAATGGTATCTAGACTCAAGTATTTTATCAAGAATCTACAAATGATGTCTAGATCAACTCACAAGTGGTATCCTACAAGTGGATGTATAGATCAACTTACAAGTGATATCCTATAAGTGGTACTCATGAAGATAGCAAATATTCAAGAAATGTTTTTTATTGAAAAATCCAACAAGTGGTTCCATACTAGAAGATTCTTTCAAGTAATATCACATCTACACATAATATCAATCATGCAAGAGAATGGTTCCACAAGTGATCCTCAACTTTAAGTGATTATCAAATGAAGAATGCATCCCTCACCTATAAGAGCTCAAGTGCATCAAATGGATGACCCATGCTATCACATAGGGGGAGGTGTCACACAAATTGGTATCAAGATCAAAGATCCTATGTGTGGTATCTCAAGAAGCCTTACACAAGATACTAGTGGTATGAGTTACAAGTGGTATCTACAAGTGGTGTCATTCCAACAATCAAGTGATGTCCATAAAAAATGCAAGATTCTAGCCTCAATCATCTACCCCAAACGTATACCTATGCATCAAAGAGAAGCTCATCTTTTATGGGAATTGATAACAAAGGGGGAGAGATTGTACAAAGATATGAAAACTTTGAGACTGAGATTGTACAAGGGGAAGAGATAAGATATAAAATCTCAAAGAAGTAGAGGTTGGATATGGACATGGACAAAGAGGGAGCAACATTAAAGAAAAGAGATGGATCAAAATTCTTAGATAAGAGAAGCATAAAAGTAGGGGGAGCAAGCTCATGAACTTTGATTGATTGCATTTGATATGTGCATATTCATGTGCTTGCTTGCATTGCATAAGCTTTCAAATTCAATATGCATGCTTGTATGGTGTATGCTAGTTGTAGAACTTGAATGATGATTTGATAGCTTGCATGCATAGGATGATAGCTAGACACTTGATATGCTTTTCAAGTAATGCTAGTACCTTGCTTTTAATGTTGATCTCACAAGGTATCTAGTGCTTTTTTGTTTCCAAGTGTTATCTAGCTAACCATGGTGCTAAGGATGAACTTAAAGGTGCAACTCCAATTGGTACACGCTTCAAAGGTTTATTCTATACACCTTAGCATCATTTTGTAGTAATTACTCTCCCATAATTTTAATCTATGCATATGTGAGACCTTCAAATCAAACACTCTAGCACATATGTAGGGGGAGCTAATACTACTATCTCGGGTTTGTGGTACTTGTCCAAAATCATTTTCACATGGTAAAATTGCTTGGGCAAGCAACATGAATCCAAAAGAGCTTAATTTCCATATCTTTGTAGAGTTGTCATCAATTACTAAAAAGGGGAAGATTAAAAGGTCCTTGTGTAGTTTTGGTAATTGAGTGACAACCTAGGTGGACTAATTGTGTTTGTGTGAGATACACAGGTGATTAGTCCACAGGTACATATGTGTGAGCAACATATGCTATGAGGGTGAAAATGGCTTGGAGATGTTGCAAAGCTCACACATGTGATGATGAAGGAGCTCATTGCACATAAGACATGACATTGAGTCATGTGATCAAGGTGGAGAAGATCAAGACAAGACTTGGCTTGATGGACCGGTTGCAAGCGTGAAGGGCAAGTCGGAGGCTTTGGAGCGATGGACCGCGTGGCGGTGAAGCTTGAGCAAGACTTGGCGCCGATGGACGAAGGCAATGGTGAAAAGCAAGTGATGTCAAGATTGATGAACCAATATGATCACGTGATGATATGAAGTGGATCATATCATTGTTGATCATGTTGGTGCATGTATTGCATCAACATTGGAGGAGATGGAATGGAATGCGCAAGGCAAAGGTATAACCTAGGGCATCTCATTTCACCGGTCATAGGTGTGTATAGAAGTTGATGACCGGGTTTAGGATAGATGGTCGTACTATCAAGAGGGGCAAACTCGTTTGCATATCGGTCATCTAGTGCCACTTGAGTGATCTAACTTTGCATCGTCGCTAGGATCAAGTGGCGTGGCAAGTTGAGTGGCTAATCCTTTAGGAAATGATTGTGAAAATGCTAACACACATACACATGGTGGTGTATACTTGGTGGTTGGCACATTTGAGCAAGGGTAAAGAAGTTAGAGGTGAAAAGGAGTTAGTCGCGCTGGTCACAGAGTGACCGGGCGCGTCCGGTATGGTGACCGGACGTGTCCGGTATTAACGATGAACTCAGCGACCGGGCGCGTCCGGTATGGTGACCGGACGCGTTCGGTATTAACGATGAACTCAGTGACCGGACACGTCCGGTCGACACACCGGACATGTCCAGTGTTGTTGACACCGTTTTTTGCACGTGTCAAAATAATCGGAGTGGATCAATCGGCAAGGGGAAAGTTATTGAATACTTTGATAGCCAATGAAAGCCAGTTTGTAAAAATGGTTGCCGATAGTTGGTGATGATCGATGGAAAGGTTGATTTGGACTCGGGCGTTGCCGATGAGGTTGGAGGAGTTGTTGTCGATGCCGATGAAAGGAGGCTTGAAGACTACTGCCGATGAGACAGGGAGTATGCCGATGAAGGAAGACTTGAAGATTACTGCCGATGAAGCAGGGAGTATGCCGATGAAGGAAGACTTGAAGATTACTGCCGATGAAGCAGGGAGTATGCCGATGAAGGAAGACTTGAAGCCTACTGCCGATGAAATAGGGAGTATGCCGATGGGAAGGAGGACAGTGAGATTTCCATCGTAGTTGAGGCGGACAGGGAAATAGATAGGAGTTGATTTCCTTTTCTGTATTTGTTAGGTTATGATTCGTGTAAGAGTCACGTGTTTCCTTAGATATGGGATTGGTGTCCTAGTTGTGTTTGGTTGTGTCTCTTTAGATCAGGGTATAAATATGGAGTAAGGGGCAATGTAATAAAAAATATATCAATATCAAAACCAACTTTTACTCCTATTTGCATCTACTTTTCGGCGACTTCGTCAATTTGCATATTTTTCTTTTTACGAGTTCTCATTGATTCGGCGAGCTGCATCGCTTCAGTGCGATCTTCGGCGATTCTCGAGTTCCGCGTGAGCACCTCTTGGCCGTGGCTTCCGGGCGTATCGCTGTTGTCAGGACCAAAGTGTTCGTTTCTTCATCCTTGTCGATTAGCAGGTCAAATCGACTGGCACACTTTGGATATCGATTCGGGTATTAGCCCTTTGTGTTTGCAGATCACTTTTGCATCAACACATCTTTTGGCACGCTCGGTGGGACTCTTCAACCAATATGTTCAACTCCGAGATCGATCCAGGGAACATTATCGCAGTATCAGAAGAAGATCTCAAGGAAGAACAGAGGCAGGCTATGGAAAAGGCTGTAGAAGAATACAAGCAGCTTTGTCTGAGATCATTTAGCTTGAACAAGAGTGGACAAGTCATCCAGAAGCAAGATTTGCCGTTGCCTCGGCAGGTTACCTTTGACTCCAATCCTGGTAAACTTCAAGAGATGGTTAATTCTGCAGTAAATCATGCTTTGATTAATCATTCCAATGTGCTGTCCAATACTGTTCATAATGCTGTGGTTCGAACTCTCAAGAAGGACAAGCGGCGCCACATTATGTTGGGGCCTGCCTATCATCAACCAGAGCCGGCATCTGTCAAAACTCCATCGGCTCCTTCGGCCGTTGTGGGTACAGAAGTTACTTCCCCTCCAGTATTGGTAGGTTCACCTATCTACAATCTACACCAATATAATCAGATCAGGTGTTTACCAGGAGGGCGAGTTTAGCTTAATACAGATCTATCGGCATCAGCTATGTCAGGCCCTGTGTCTCAGAATAACCAGATTCCTACTAATTGGTGGGGATATGGCATGCCTCCAGAGTCATCTGCTTTCAATCCTAGATTACCTCAAGTATTTGATGCAGCAGGAAGAGCGCCTATATCATCTGGCCGTTTCGCCGATGGCTCAAGTGCCTCAATATGCCGCAACTACTTCTGTACAACCAACTCCAGGAGGTTTCCAGATGCCTATGATTCAACGTTCAA